>NW_024736614.1:0-15791 GCF_018991925.1 Homarus americanus
GGTTAGGTTAGATTATATCAGGTTAGGTTAGATAATGTCAGGTTAGGTTAGATTATGTCAGGTTTGGTTAGATTATGTCAGGTTAGGTAAGTAGGTGGAGGTGGGTAAAAAAGGTTAGGTTAGGTCGGCAGGTTTTAGTGTAGGAGCTTAAGTAATCCCGTAAAATTTCATGTTAATTTTTGACACCATACATCGTAATAATCCTTATAAACTATGTTAAGGAACTGTGGTGTAATTTTTTCTGAACGGTTTATTATAAGTTTTATGCCATTAAAGAAGTTTTATCAAAGAGCGGCGTAATGAACCACAGACGTATTACCATTAAGCCCTAAGTAACTTAAAACATGACTAATAACCTATGAACATGTAGTATTATATGATTACAATTTAACATAATATATTATGAATGCTGTTATAATATCTTAAGTGTGTTACAAACATGGCTGCTCATATATGCCATCCTGTCTCTGGCAAAGAAGAGATTGCAGTAAGTAAAATTAATTGCTAAAGACAAATACTGGAAATTAAACATATACTTATTACCATTATCTGAAAAGCTTAGAACCACCGTTTTATATTTATTAAAAGTTTGTAGTGTTATACATCATGTGTATACAAGTCACAAGTTATTATTTACGACATTGCTTCAGTCCTCGTCATCAGAGTCTTCTGTGTACAACAGATTCCTTCACCTTGTTTAGGCATTTCTCATCATCTGCTTGACAGTTACACATCTCAGTGCATGTCATGCTATTCTTTCTGATTCTTTCTGTATGAACATGACAATGATCCACATTTCCTGACGCCACATCCACATTTAACAAGTTCTGTGATTGCTTCTGGAGCTGGTGGTTGGTCTGATATTACTAGTATGAAACAGTCATTGTCAACCTTCCCTGCCATGCTCTAATTGTGAAAGCATTTTACTGTCTGCATCACAAGACCACAGAAGAGCTTGATACCTTCCTCTCAATATATGATACTTTAGAGTTGCTGCAGTCGCTGGTAGTTCTCCAGCTTCTGCCTGCGTTATCTTGAAGAGATGCCATCTAAGTTTTGACAGTTTAGTGAAAGTCATTCGTGGACAGTAGAGCTTAAATACAAATTCCTCTAGACCAATATACACGTCTGCTGGAGGGCATTTGGTCTACTCAGCATCTTGAATGCATCTAGGACTTTTGTGTTAGATTTCATCAAAGTGCTCCAACATGCTTTCTTTCCTTTGCCAATAAATTTTCCAATGCAGTCAGATCCTGTGAAGGCATGGATACCTGTAAGGCTCTCTGCCCAATGTGTCATCGCTCACCAGTTCCTGTTATCATACTTGTATTTTCTCCAAGTTGAGGCTGCTTTAATATGCCAAACACATCAGTGTCTGGTGACTTGATATGTACAGTGCTGCCCTTCTGTGATGCATATACTGTATGTCCTGCTTAAGTTCTATAACTTGTGATAGCAATTTGATGGTTGAAGTCTTGTTTGCTGCTTTCCACGACAGTAAATTAACCTTGGACAGCTTTTCCCAGATGCTCAATGGACCAACAATACGTTCCTTGACAAAATTTTCATAATTTTGTCTTCCAACTTCATATGCACATAGATTGTCATATTTGGCATTTTCTGGCATTACAGCTCCAGTTACCAAGTTTATAAGAGCATCATTTTCCTGGGATTACAGTCACCAATAACATTGTGTAGCTTCTGTACATCAGCATATTGACAGCTGACAATAGCTGTAGAGAGCTCATGGTGTTCTGTTCTTTTGTAATCTTTATGCCTCTCAAGTGATTTTTTTCCTCTGTTACTTCTCTGGACAAATACGACCTTTATCTCATCAGAAATAATATCACCATATATTTTCTTAATCTACAGGTGCCAAGGTTTAAAATGACGGATGGTGTTAAAAATTAACCTGAAATTTTTACGTGACCACATATTGTCTTGTTGGGTTTCTGAGAGAACTTCACGGCTAAATAGCGCCTCTGTATTGATAGCCGGTACATGTCATAATATCCACCGCTCATAGTTAAATCTTTATGTCCGTTTATTTTGTCCTAATTTAAGTATCAAAGAGTGTTTTCATTTTTAAGTATCTTAAGTATCTTTTTCCCCACTCCTAAGTATCTAAGTATGATTTATTTTTATTTTTAAGTAACTAACCATATTTTTGTTTTCATTATAAAATGTGATTGATATAGACAACAGAAGTAAATATCAGCTGGAGGTCGTAATCGAAGCTGATGTGAAGTATTTTGACTCACTGTTCCCACGAACTAATTGCTTCACTGGTTTATACCGAAGAAATAAAACCGTCAACGAACCATCCGATTCAAATGTGTCTTAGGCGATACAGGGTGTTTATGCGTCACTCTGATACCAAGAATGACTTTGTGTGCTGTGGTGAAGCTGAGGGTAGGATAGGGTTGGGTTGGGTTGGGATGGGTTAGGATTACGCATGTGTGGGTATATTCTGTCGCATTTTATAGGTATCTTGCGTCTTTCTCTTTATTCCTTCTTTATCATGAGTATCTGTGCCTATTAATACACCACCTCGCAGGATAGTGGAAGAGGAATGGATAGTAACGAGATAATATTCTTCTAACATATACCTTAGCTTGATTAAAGGTAACATCAGGTAGAAGTTACATGACTCTTAAGAGTTTTTCTCGACTTGGCTGATTCAACTGTAAGACTTGCTGTATTTATCCTTATTAAAATCCTCCACCTGTAAGACCATCCACTTGTAAGACCTCCACCTGTAAGACCATCCACTTGTAAGACCCTCCACCTGTAAGACCCTCCACTTGTAAGACCCTCCACCTGTAAGACCATCCACTTGTAAGACCCTCCACCTGTAAGACCCTCCACTTGTAAGACTCTCCACCTGTAAGACCCTCCACCTGTAAGACCCTCCACTTGTAAGACTCTCCACTTGTAAAACCCTTTATGGATTTGAAATACCTTCTCGTCTTGGCTCCACTAGTACTGTACACACCCTCTCTAGCCTTAGTTTACAGTAATGTTGAAGTATATAGTGAAGACTCACAGCTCATGGGTTAGAAAAACAAAAGATGCTTGTTTTATTTATTTATTTATTTATTTATTTATTTATAGTTTATTTTAGAATCCCCGAAAGTTAGAACAAAATGGCTGACGGGACTCACAAGCAGGCGGTGTTTACAGTATGGACCAAGAATAAAAAATAAATGAAAAATAAAATAAATAAATCATAAATTGGTGCATTGTTTCTCCAGGGGTAATTATAGAAGTACAAATGTTCTCCAGCAGTGGGTAACGATCATAGTCACGTATAGAGCTTCCGACGCAGGTAGATTGATATAGATGCATTACCTTGAGTTAGTGGGTTACAGGGGCTTCTTACACGATAATATTAAAGGTGTTTTTTCCTTCTGTTTGTAGCACTTGAGGTGTTTAGGTTAGGTTTAATTAAAATGGTTTAGTTATAATAGTTATATTACGATAAGTTAAGTTGAATTTAGAACTTTTGATTTACATATATCGTGTTTTAGAAGGATTTGTTAGCTAATAAGTTTAATTTGGATAAGTTTAGTTTAATTTAGATCATTTGATTTTACAAGGTCGTATTATAATGACTGGGAACCATATAGAAACCTGTTAGAAGTAAATATTTCTACGGCAGTGAATGAGTAGGTCAATAAGTGGTGTATAGAGCTGCTGATGCAACTTAAACGGTATATACTGTACATTATATGTTATCAGAGCTTTCCTGTTGTACGTAACCGCCTCCGTCAAAGTGTCTTAGTGGCTCATGTGAAGATTAGCCTCTAGTTTATTTAACCTCAAGATTAACTACACTGGCACTGCCTGACCTGACCTGACCTGACCTACCCTACCCTAACCTAACCTAATCTAACTTAACTTAATCTAACCTAACTTAACTTCCCAGGTAGCGTTAGGTTAATCATTAGTTGAAATAAGCTGGGAGGGTTAATCTTCAGGTAATCTATCTTAATTAACAATTTTGGTCAGGTGAGGCCTTCCTTACCTTACTCGAGAGCAGGAGGAGGAGGACTTGCTAACATCTACAGATCATCGTCAACCAAGGCAGATATTGAATACCTTTTGTTTACCTTCATGGCTTAAGAACACATCTTAACACCATAAGACTATTCGCCTCAATACAATAGTACAGTAATTGATTATTGTATTCTAATAAAATTTACGGTGTATCTTGTGAACCAGATTTATTGTTTGACCTTAGTGAATTAGAAACTGGTTGAGGTGTATTGTGGTAAACATCCTTAAGAGCAGCTCTCTGTGTTCTTACGACCTCAAAGTAACACAAAAGGTAGCCAATATCTACCCTTGGTCAGTCACTTTATGTAGATGTCAATTGTGTCATTTCTCTAGACTTAGTGCCCCCTGGAGGAGAAAGTAAATACAATGTTGATTTATTTTGGTCACAACACACGCTAGTAGATTATTTTTTCCTATTTAGCTAAATAATTAACACTATGTAGCTAACTAATTATATGACTCAAAGATGGTAACCAATATGGCGTCGATATTGTTCACATACTCTATGATAAATAGTGTAGGTTATGTATATAAGCTACTGTGCCGAGTAGCAACCCTGTATATAAGCTACTGTGCCGAGTGGCAACCCTGTATATAAGCTACTGTGCCGAGTAGCAACCCTGTACATAAGCTACTGTGCCGAGTAGCAACCCTGTATATAAGCTACTGTGCCGAGTAGCAACCCTGTATATAAGCTACTGTGCCGAGTAGCAACCCTGTATATAAGCTACTGTGCCGAGTAGCATTTATATATATCATCACGTGGCAACACTGCACGTTAGTGGCAACATTGCCCCGAGGCTGCCATATGGCAAGGCAGTCTCAGTCTGACTGTGAGAGCCGTGCATGGCACACGCGAGTCACCACTTGTATTTCTATCATCCATAATAAACGGACTTCAGTGTTACACAGTGTTTCCCTACCCATCACTGCATTCTTTGGGGAACTTGTAACCACCATGGTGCAGTGCCTAGGATCTGTGGACTTACAAAGTGTGTGAACGGTGCCGAAACAGTTACGTCTGCCGGTGATGCGCATCATGCGCGTCGACTCATAGTGTGTTGTGTTGTGTTGCGCTGTGTTTCGCCGCGATGTGCAGTGTTGCTCCGTCACAGTGCGTTTTAGTGACGGTGGCAGTGTTAGTGTCAGTGTATTAGTGTGTGTCTAGAGCTGAGAGTTGAGCATTGGCCTGTTTTTGGTGGTACCCATGGAGCATGCAGGCATACACCCTTCTCGTGTGACATCCCCGGTGATACTGACGGTCTCACTCCCGCCGCGTCTCCAGCCACCGGCATTAAGGCCACCACGAAGCAATCTCTCAGACACACACAAACGCACGCACTCGCTCACGGACAGAACAATGGACTATATGCGTGATCTCTGCGCTGTTTATGTCATATATATGTGGTTCGAGCTGTTGAGGCGCCACTTTATATACTAAACAGTGCAGTCCACGCACACACAAAGATGGGAGGTAAGAAGGGACAACGTCAAGATGGGAGGTAAGAAGGGACAACGTCAAGATGGGAGACACGACTCCCCACCACCTTCTCCTCCACCGGGCGCAGACTCTCATCCTCCACCTCCAGTGACGGACATTGCCACAATTCTGAGGTGGATGGACGACCGGGACGAGAGACGTAGAGAGATGGAACTTCAGAGGGAGGAGACACGAAGAGAGGAGGAAAAGTTGCATTTTGAGGCACTATTGGCGACCCTGGCGCTAACCCACCCTCCCTCACTCGCAGGTAGCGCGCATATAGGCGCCAGTACCCTCCCTCCTCCACCACACCAGCGTCCTGCAGGTACCCTTGCTACCCCAACAGCTCCCAAGGCATCTGTTCAACCCCCACCCGCCCTCTCACCAGACGTCACGTTTCAGCTTTTTCGTGAGTGGAGGCGGAGTTGGACAGATTACTCCACGATGGTGGACCTTGACAGCATGCCTCCAAACAAACAGCTCATCCAACTGTGGATGTGTTTGTCGCTGGAGACCCAGAGAGTTTTGGAGCACACGTTGCAAGTGCCTCCCGATTCTACCTCTTCAGTGACGGATGTGCTCGACCTTTTACAGGAGCACGTTAAGGGTCGGAACAACGAGGCTTTGCATCGCCGTGCCTTTACCAGCTGCAAGCAGGCGGAGAACGAATCCTTTGACGACTTTTTTGTACGTTTGAAGAGTTTGTCAGAGGAGATCGACGTCTGCAAGGCGCACAGCCGGGAATGTGAGGAAGCCTGGATCAAGCACGGGATCTTGACAGGTGTCAGGCACGAAGAGTTGATGCAGCGACTCATCCCCCTGGACGCTTCCTCCACACTCCAGGTGGTAGTGACTGAATGTCAGTCATACGAGGCCACCAAGTCCGCTACCTCTGCCTTATGGGCCCCTCCTGCTGTGAGAGCAATCTCTCAGTACAAGAAGGGTAAGAAGGCGGCCAACAACACGAAGGCTGCCACACGTTCTTCCACGCCTCCGCCTAGTGCTTCCTGTGGCAGCTGTGGAAAGCAGCATGGCCCCAAGACTTGCCCGGCCGCCGACGCACTGTGTCGTGGATGTGACCGTAAGGGCCACTGGTCTATCACAGACAGGTGCCCTGCACGAGGCCGCAAGTGTCAGGCCTGTGGTCGCTATGGACACTACGACAAGTGCTGCCACCAACCCAAGCCCAAAAGCCCGAGACGAGGAGGAAAGCAGCGCACTTCCCTCTGGGTGGTTTGCACGCAGCCCCCTCCAGATGGCCCACGCAGCCCCAAGCAGCAGCGGAGTCACATCAGGAGGGTGGACTCGACCATACGCCCCAGGGCTACCCCTTCCCCTACCATCCGCGTCGCCGTCACACACGGTGATGTGTCGGGTCACATCGAGGTGATACCGGACACCGGCGCTGATACTACGGTGATTGGGTTGAAGCACCTCCAGAAACTGTGCCTCACCAAACGTGACCTGGGACCACCGCCGCAGCTGCTGTACTATAATGCGGACTGTTCCCAGATGCCGACGCTGTGGGCTCCTTTCAAGCAGAGATCACCTACGGCGACAGGTCGTGTCACGGATGGATTGACGTGCAGCCTACTCTCGCTACACCCTTGTTGTCGTGGGAGCACTGCAAGGAGTTAGGCGTGGTGCCCAGAGACTTTCCCGAGCAGATCCCAGCTGCTCGTTACACCGCCAGCAGGGTGCGTGAGTCGACAAGCGACGCGCCTGGCGCTGCTGCACAGAGCTGCCCAGAACCCCAAGGCCCACTCCCTCCCCGGCCCACCCAAGTCAGTGGCTGCATCTTCACAGCTGACGCCCCTTTCAGCCGCAAGGGGCCTACTTCCCTGAAGGACTACTGATGCTGGGTGACTAAGGAGGCCCTATGGACCGCGCCATTGAAGGCTATGGTCCGGGCCTATGAGGATAGCACCTGTGGGAAGATGCAGCCAGCACACACTCCCCGGTTGATTCCTCACCAGGATTCAGTCAATAGCGAACTGGATTCTATGGTGGCCCAGGTGTCATCAGCACTACAGACGCACTCCATCCCCTGTGCCACCTCTAGTTGCTGTGGCTACACTATCGGTGATGCGGATTACTACCGACTTGTCTAAGCTTAACAGCCAGGTGTCCCGTCCCGCCCACCCTTCACCCACACCTTTTGCAGCTATACGGAGTGTGGATCCGAAGGTACGGCACTTCTCGACGATGGACGCCCTCTGTGGCTACTGGCAGATCCCACTGAAGAAGGAGGATCAGCCACTCACCACTTTCATCACGCCTTACGGACGCTTCCGCTACTGCCGTGGCCCTATGGGATTCGCTGCTACGGGGACGCCGTCCTGCAGACATGGCACTTCACATGACCACCGCGTGAAGGTAGGACGACGCCCTCCCCACGGCGAGGACTCACTTAACGATCTTTGCCGCATCGACGAGGTAATTGACCAGGTAGTAGGACGACGCATCACTCTGACGCCGAGAAGTTCGTCTGGCCGCACTCTGCAGTGTCTTTTCGCAGCTGGGTCGACTCAAGGATGGCATTGCTGCGGACCCGAGAAAGTTCGCGCTTTCTATAGCGGACTTTGCAAAACCTGCCAACCTTACGGATCTCAGGTCTTTCATGGGCCTGGTGAACCAGCTGGCAGAATTTTCTCCTGACGTCTCCGCCGCTGCCGGGTCTCTCCGCCCTCTGATGAGCCCCAAGAGGACTTTAACGTGGACCCCTGACCACGACCTCGCCTTTCATAAGGTGAAGGAGGCCCTGTCAAGTCCACCTATCCTCGCTACTTTCGACCCAGCGCTCCCCACCGTCCTCCAGACAGACGCCTCGCGCCTGTACGGGGTTGGTTACGCCCTTCTCCAGGATCACGGTGGAGGAAAGCACCGGCTCGTACAGTGTGGCTCTCGCTTCCTCACCGATGCTGAGTCTCGCTACACTACCATCGAGCTGGAGCTGCTGGCAGTGGTATGGGCCTTATCGAAGTGCAAGTTCTACTTGATTGGCCTACAGCACTTCGACCTCATCACAGACCACAGGCCCTTGGTCCCCATTCTTAACCACTATTCGCTGGACGCCATCGAGAATCCCCGCCTCCAGCGCCTGAAGGAGAAGATTTTGGCCTTCGTCTTCACCGCGGCTTGGCGCGCAGGTAAGGAGTTGTGCATCCCGGATGCCCTCTCCCGCTCCCCAGTCAGCCGCCCCACACCTGAAGACGAGATGCTCAGCACCGAGGCCGGTTTCTCCGTCAGCAACATCGTCACCTTGCAGGCCGTACAGTCCCTCGCCAGCACCCAGGCCTCAGTGTCGCCACCCGACAGCGATCTGGCCCTTGAGGAACTACGGACCGCGGCACGCGACGACCCCTCTTACACTCAGCTCTTGGAGAGTGTGAGGACTGGGTTCCCTCGCGACCGTTTTGACCTCCACAACGCCCTACGCCCATATTGGAAGATACGTGAGGACCTCTACGCAGATGGGGACCTCGTCCTGTACGGTGCCCATGTGGTTGTCCCTGCAGCTCTCCGTCGTCACGTTCTGGCCCGCTTACACGACAGCCATCGTGGTGCAGAGGCCACCAAGCGCCGCGCAAGGCAGGCTGTGTACTGGCCCGGCATTGACGCGGATATCGTCAATACGGTCGTGCCTGTGAGCCGTGCCAGATCATGCAGCCCAGTCAACAGCAGAAGCCCCTCTTGTGCGACGACGAACCCACCAAGCCCTTCGAGTCCGTGTCGGCTGATTTTTTCAGCACAGCTGGGAAACATTTCCTAGTTGTCGCCGACCGACTCTCTGGCTGGCCTGTGGTGGTAATCTGTGGCTCGGACACGACGTCTGCGGCCACCATTCGCCACTTCACAGGATTCCTGGAGCGTTGGGGAGTCTGCCACATCGTGTCAACACCCCACTACCCACAGTCAAACGGCCATGCTGAGGCTGCGGTCAAGACAGTCAAGCACCTCATCCTCAAGGTGGCCCCTTCAGGCAACATAGACTGTGAGGCGTTTGACAAAGGACTCCTGGAGTTACGTAATACCCCCACCCACACAGGACGCTCCCCTGCCCAGATCCTGTATGGTCACCCTCTCCGCTCTTGCGTTCCTGCACACGCCAAGGCCTTTGCGAAGGAGTGGCAGACCAGAGCCGAGAGCTGCGACCGCTGCGCCGCTTCACGTGCCCAGGACGCCAAGGCTCGGTATGACGACCATGCCCGCCCTCTTCAGCCACTGGAGATTGGTGCCCTTGCCCGCGTCCAGGACCCGACGCCGACACGTTGGGACAAGGTGGGCATAGTGATGGGTGTCGGCCGGTCGCGGGACTACAAGGTCAGGATGCCGAGCGGCCGTGTCTGGTGGAGGAACCGCCGCTTCCTCCGGCCAGTCCCACCCCCTGCTGCTGGCCCCCTGACCGAGGACGAGTCACCTACACCTCACGAGGATCCGCCCCACAATGCACCTCGACGCTCGGAGCGACTTAGGACTAAGAAGTCCGCTCAAGACAAAGACTATGAGCGTGAGGGGGGAGGGAGATGTAGGTTATGTATATAAGCTACTGTGCCGAGTAGCAACCCTGTACATAAGGTACTGTGCCGAGTAGCATTTATATATATATATCATCACGTGGCAACACTGCACGTTATGTGGCAACATTGCCCCGAGGCTGCCATATGGCAAGGCAGCCTCAGTCTGACTGTGTGAGCCGTGCATGGCACACTCGAGTCACCACTTGTATTTCTCTCATCCATAATAAACGGACTTCAGTGTTACACAGTGTTTCCCTACCCATCACTGCATTCTTTGGGGAACTTGTAACCACCAAATAGATGTATTGTCTGTAGGTTATGTATATAAGCTACTGTGCCGAGTAGCAACCCTGAAAATAGGCTACTGTGCCGAGTAGCATTTATATATATATATATCATCACGTGGCAACACTGCACGTTATGTGGCAACATTGCCCCGAGGCTGCCATATGGCAAGGCAGCCTCAGTCTGACTGCGTGAGCTGTGCATGGCACATGCTGGTCACCGCTTGTATTTCTCTCATCCACAATAAACGAACTCAGTGTTACTCAGTGTTTCCCTAGCCATCACTGCATTCTTCAGGGCACACTAGTAACCTTCATGGCGCAGTGTCTAGGATCTGTGGACTTACAATGTGTGTGAACAATGCCGACAGTTACGTCTGCCGGTGATGCGCGTCGACTCAGTGTGTTGTGTTGTGTTGCGCTGTGTTTCGCCGCGATGTGCAGTGTTGCTCCGTCACAGTGCGTTTTAGTGACGGTGGCAGTGTTAGTGTCAGTGTATTAGTGTGTGTCTAGAGCTGAGTTGTGCATTGGCCTGTGTTTTTGCGGTACCCACGGAGCACGCAGGCGCACACCCTTCTCGTGCGACATCCGGTGGGACACTGGTCTTGCCTCTGCCTCTGCCCGAGTCCGCCGTCCACCACGCTCCGCTCTCAGAGACACACACACACACGCACGCACGCACTCACTCACTCACGGACAGAACAGTGGACCTGGACCATAAGCGTGATTTTTGTGCTGTTTATGTCTTATATATGTGGTTCGAGCTGTTGAGGCGCCACTTTATATATTAAACAGTGCAGTCCACGCACACACAAAGATGGGAGGTAAGAAGGGACGTCAAGATGGGAGACACGACTCCCCACCACCTTCCCCTCCACCGGGCGCAGACTCTCATCCTCCACCTCCAGTGACGGACATTGCCACAATTCTGAAGTGGATGGACGACCGGGACGAGAGACGCAGAGAGATGGAACTTCAGAGGGAGGAGACACGAAGAGAGGAGGAAAAGTTGCGTTTTGAGGCGCTATTGGCGACCCTGGGGCTAACCCACCCTCCCTCACTTGCAGGTAGCGCGCACCAAGGCGCCAGTACACTCCCTCCTCCACCACACCAGCGTCCTCCAGGTACTCTTGCTACCCCAACAGCTCCCAAGGCATCTGTTCGACCCCCACCCGCCCTCTCACCAGACGTCACGTTTCAGCTTTTTCGTGAGTGGAGGCGGCGCTGGACAGATTACTCCACGATGGTGGACCTTGACAGCATGCCTCCAAACAAACAGCTCATCCAACTGCGGATGTGTTTGTCGCTGGAGACCCAGAGAATTTTGGAGCACACGTTGCAAGTGCCTCCCGATTCTACCTCTTCAGTGACGGATGTGCTCGACCTTTTACAGGAGCACGTTAAAGGTCGGAATAACGAGGCTTTGCGTCGCCGCGCCTTCACCAGCTGCAAGCAGGCGGAGAACGAATCCTTTGACGACTTTTTTGTGCGTTTGAAGAGTTTGTCGGAGGAGATCGACGTCTGCAAGGCGCACAGCCGGGAATGTGAGGAAGCCTGGATCAAGCACGGGATCTTGACAGGTGTCAGGCACGAAGAGTTGATGCAGCGACTCATCCCCCTGGACGCTTCCTCCACACTCCAGGTGGTAGTGACTGAATGTCGGTCATACGAGGCCACCAAGTCCGCCACCTCTGCCTTACGGGCCCCACCTGCTGTGAGAGCTATCTCACAATACAAGAAGGATAAGAAGGCGGCCAACAACGCGAAGGTTGCCACACGTTCTCCCACACCTCCGCCTAGTGCTTCCTGTGGCAGCTGTGGAAAGCAGCACAGCCCCAAGACTTGCCCGGCCGCCGACGCACTGTGTCGTGGATGTGACCGTAAGGGCCACTGGTCTAACACAGACAGGTGCCCTGCACGAGGCCACAAGTGTCAGGCCTGCGGTCGCTATGGACACTACGACAAGTGCTGCCGCCAACCCAAGCCCAAAAGCCCGAGACGAGGAGGACAGCAGCGCACTTCCATCGGGGTGGTTCACACGCAGCCCCCTCCAGATGGCCCACGCCTCCCCAAGCAGCAACGGAGTCACATCAGGAGGGTGGAATCGACCACACGCCCCAGGGCTACCTCTTCCCCTACTATCCGCGTCGCCGTCACACACGGTGATGTGTTGGGTCACATCGAGGTGATACCGGACACCGGCGCTGATACTACGGTGATTGGGTTGAAGCACCTCCAGAAACTGGGCCTCACCAAACGTGACCTGGGACCACCGCCGCAGCTGCTGTACTACAATGCGGACGGTTCCCAGATGCCGGACGCTGTGGGCTCCTTTCAAGCAGAGATCACCTACGGCGACAGGTCGTGTCACCGATGGATCGACGTGCAGCCTACTCTCGCTACACCCTTGTTGTCGTGGGAGCACTGCAAGGAGTTAGGCGTGGTGCCCAGAGACTTTCCCGAGCAGATCCCAGCTGCTCGTTACACCGCCAGCAGGGTGCGTGAGTCGACGAGCGACGCGCCTGGCGCTGCCACACAGAGCTGCCCAGAACCCGCGTCCACTCCCTCCCCGCCTCCACCCAAGTCACGGCTGCTTCCTCTTCACAGCGAGACGTCTCCTTCAGCCGCAAGGGCCTACTTCCTGAAGGAGTACTCGGATGTGCTGGTGACAAAGGAGGCCCTACGGACCGCGCCACTGAAGGCTATGGCGGGTCCGCCTATGAGGATACACCTGCGGGAAGATGCACTGCCGTTTGCCATACACACTCCCCGGTTGATTCCTCTCCCCTTCAGGGATTCAGTCAAGAAGGAACTGGATTCCATGGTGGCCCAGGGTGTCATCGTACCCGTTGGTGACGACCCATCCCCTTGATGCCACCCTCTAGTCGCTATGGCTAAGACTAACGGTGGAGTGCGGATTACTACCGACTTGTCTAAGCTTAACAGCCAGGTGTCCCGTCCCGCCCACCCTTCACCCACACCTTTTGCAGCTATACGGAGTGTGGATCCGAAGGTACGGCACTTCTCGACGATGGACGCCCTCTGTGGTTACTGGCAGATCCCACTGAAGAAGGAGGATCAGCCACTGACCACTTTCATCACGCCTTACGGACGCTTCCGCTACTGCCGTGGCCCTATGGGATTCGCTGTTACGGGGGACGCCTTCTGTCTCCGTGGTGACATGGCACTTCAAGGCGTGACCAACTGCGTGAAGGTAGTGGACGACGTCCTCCTTTACGATGAGGACTACCTGACGCATCTTCGCCGCATCGACGAGGTACTGACCAGGTGTAGGACGCACGGCATCACTCTGAATGCCGAGAAGTTCGTCTTGGCCGCACCTGCAGTGTCTTTCTGCGGCTACCGACTCTCAAGGGATGGCATTGCTGCGGACCCGGAGAAAGTTCGCGCCATAGCGGACTTTGCGAAACCTGCCAACCTTACGGATCTCAGGTCTTTCATGGGCCTGGTGAACCAGCTGGCAGAATTTTCCCTTGACGTCTCCGCCGCTGCCGGGCCTCTCCGCCCCCTGATGAGCCCCAAGAGGACGTTCACGTGGACCCCTGACCACGACCTCGCCTTTCATAAGGTGAAGGAGGCCCTGTCAAGTCCACCTATCCTCGCTACTTTCGACCCAGCGCTCCCCACCGTCCTCCAGACAGACGCCTCGCGCCTGTACGGGGTTGGTTACGCCCTTCTCCAGGATCACGGTGGAGGAAAGTACCGGCTCGTCCAGTGTGGCTCTCGCTTCCTCACCGATGCTGAGTCTCGCTACGCTACCATCGAGCTGGAGCTGCTGGCAGTGGTATGGGCCTTATCGAAGTGCAAGTTCTACTTGATTGGCCTACAGCACTTCGACCTCATCACAGACCACAGGCCCTTGGTCCCCATTCTTAACCACTATTCGCTGGATGCCATCGAGAATCCCCGCCTCCAGCGCCTGAAGGAGAAGATTTTGGCCTTCGTCTTCACCGCAGCTTGGCGCGCAGGTAAGGAGTTGTGCATCCCGGATGCCCTCTCCCGCTCCCCAGTCAGCCGCCCTACACCTGAAGACGAGATGCTCAGCACCGAGGCCGGCTTCTCCGTCAGCAACATCGTCACCTTGCAGGCCGTACAGTCCCTCGCCAGCACCCAGGCCTCAGTGTCGCCACCCGACGGCGATCTGGCCCTCGAGGAACTACGGACCGCGGCACGCGACGACCCCTCCTACACTCAGCTCTTGGAGAGTGTGAGGACTGGGTTCCCTCACGACCGTTTTGACCTCCACAACGCCCTACGCCCGTATTGGAAGATACGTGAGGACCTCTACACAGATGGGGACCTCGTCCTGTACGGTGCCCGTGTGGTTGTCCCTGCAGCTCTCCGTCGTCGCGTTCTGGCCCGCTTACACGACAGCCATCGTGGAGCAGAGGCCACCAAGCGCCGCGCAAGGCAGGCTGTGTACTGGCCCGGCATTGACGCGGATATCGTCAATACGGTCCGTGCCTGTGAGCCGTGCCAGATCATGCAGCCCAGTCAACAGCAAGAGCCCCTCTTGTGTGACGACGAACCCACCAGGCCCTTCGAGTCCGTGTCGGCTGATTTCTTCAGCACAGCTGGGAAACATTTCCTAGTTGTCGCCGACCGACTCTCTGGCTGGCCTGTGGTGGTAATCTGTGGCTCGGACACGACGTCCGCGGCCACCATTCGCCACTTCCGGCACCTCTTTCGTGACCTGGGCGTCCCCGTACGTCTGCGGACGGACGGTGGGCCACAGTTCACCAGCCGGGACTTCACAGGATTCCTG
Source organism: Homarus americanus (assembly GCF_018991925.1). Classification (NCBI taxonomy): domain Eukaryota; kingdom Metazoa; phylum Arthropoda; class Malacostraca; order Decapoda; family Nephropidae; genus Homarus; species Homarus americanus. The sequence goes on from NW_024736614.1 coordinate 15,130, forward strand.
GAGCGTTGGGGAGTCCGCCACATCGTGTCAACACCCCACTACCCACAGTCAAACGGCCATGCTGAGGCTGCGGTCAAGACAGTCAAGTACCTCATCCTCAAGGTGGCCCCTTCAGGCAACATAGACTGTGAGGCATTTGACAAAGGACTCCTGGAGTTACGTAATACTCCCACCCACACAGGACGCTCCCCTGCCCAGATCCTGTATGGTCACCCTCTCCGCTCTTGCGTTCCTGCACACGCCAAGGCCTTTGCGAAGGAGTGGCAGACCAGAGCCGAGAGCTGCGACCGCCGCGCCGCTTCACGTGCCCAGGACGCCAAGGCTTGGTATGACGACCGTGCCCGCCCTCTTCAGCCACTGGAGATTGGTGCCCTTGTCCGCGTCCAGGACCCGACGACGACACGTTGGGACAAGGTCGGCATAGTGATGGGCGTCGGCCGGTCGCGGGACTACAAGGTCAGGATGCCGAGCGGCCGTGTCTGGTGGAGGAACCGCCGCTTCCTCCGGCCAGTCCCACCCCCTGCTGCTGGCCCCCTGACCGAGGACGAGTCACCTACACCTCACGAGGATCCGCCCCACAGTGCACCTCGACGCTCGGAGCGACTTAGGACTAAGAAGTCCGCTCAAGACAAAAACTATGAGCGTGAGGGGGGAAGGAGATG
>NW_024736615.1:0-37929 GCF_018991925.1 Homarus americanus
ACTATATATTAACTGTACTATATGTTACCTGTACTATATGTTACCTGTGTTATATGTTACCTGTACTATATATCAACTGTGCTATATGTTACCTGTGCTATATGTTACCTGTGTTATATGTTACCTGTACTATATGTTACCTGTGCTATATGTTACCTGTGCTATATGTTACCTGTACTATATGTTACCTGTACTATATGTTACCTGTGTTATATGTTACCTGTACTATATGTTACCTGTGTTATATGTTACCTGTACTATATATTAACTGTACTATATGTTACCTGTACTATATGTTACCTGTGTTATATGTTACCTGTACTATATATTAACTGTACTATATGTTACCTGTACTATATGTTACCTGTGTTATATGTTACCTGTACTATATATCAACTGTGCTATATGTTACCTGTGTTATATGTTACCTGTACTATATGTTACCTGTACTATATGTTACCTGTGTTATATGTTACCTGTACTATATGTTACCTGTGTTATATGTTACCTGTACTATATATTAACTGCACCATATGTTACCTACTATATGTTACCTGTGCCTATATGTACCTGTGCCATATGTTACCTGTGTTATATGTTACCGTACCATGTTACCCGTACTATATGTTACCTGTGTTATATGTTACCTGTACTATATGTTACCTGTGTTATATGTTACCTGTACTATATACACTGTACCATATGTTACCTGCAATATATGTTACCTGTGTTATATGTTACCTGTAATACCATATATCAACTGCAACATATGTTACCTGTGTTATATATGTTACCTGTACTATATATCAATTGTGCTATATGTTACTGTGTTATATGTTACCTGCACCATATGTTACCTGGTGCTATATGTGTTACCTGTACTATATGTTACCTGTGCTATATATCAACTGTACTATATGTTACCTGTGTTATATGTTACCTGTACTATATATCAACTGTACTATATGTTACCTGTGTTATATGTTACCTGTGTTATATGTTACCTGTACTATATATTAACTGTACTATATGTTACCTGTACTATATGTTACCTGTGTTATATGTTACCTGTACTATATATCAACTGTGCTATATGTTACCTGTGTTATATGTTACCTGTACTATATGTTACCTGTACTATATGTTACCTGTGTTATATGTTACCTGTACTATATGTTACCTGTGTTATATGTTACCTGTACTATATATTAACTGTACTATATGTTACCTGTACTATATGTTACCTGTGCTATATGTTACCTGTGCTATATGTTACCTGTGTTATATGTTACCTGTACTATATGTTACCTGTACTATATGTTACCTGTGTTATATGTCATCTTGCAATTATATGTCACCTGTGTTACATGTCACCTGTACCATATATTAACTGTACCATAAGGGCTACCTGTACTATATGTTACCTGTGTTATATGTTACCTGTACTATATATCAACTGTACTATATGTTACCTGTGTTATATGTTACCTGTACTATATATCAACTGTGCTATATGTTACCTGTGCTATATGTTACCTGTACTATATGTTACCTGTGCTATATATCAACTGTACTATATGTTACCTGTGTTATATGTTACCTGTACTATATATCAACTGTACTATATGTTACCTGTGTTATATGTTACCTGTACTATATATCAACTGTGCTATATGTTACCTGTACTATATATTAACTGTACTATATGTTACCTGTACTATATGTTACCTGTACTATATGTTACCTGTGTTATATGTTACCTGTACTATATATTAACTGTGCTATATGTTACCTGTGTTATATGTTACCTGTACTATATATTAACTGTGCTATATGTTACCTGTGTTATATGTTACCTGTACTATATGTTACCTGTGTTATATAAGTCAATTGCAATTTATATATCAACTGTACTATATGTTACCTGTGTTATATAAGTACCTGTGTTATATGTTACCTGTACTATATAATCAACTGTGCTATATGTTAATTGTAATTATATATTAACTGTACTATATGTTACTTCCGTACTATATGTTACCTGGGTACTATATGTTACCTGTACATATAAATACCTGTACTATATATTAACTGTGCTATATGTTACCTGTACTATATATTAACTGTACTATATGTTACTCTGTACTATATGTTACCTGTGTTATATGTTACCTGTACTATATATCAACTGTGCTATATGTTACCTGTGCTATAAGTTACCTGTGTTATATAGTTACCTGGGTACTATATGTTACCTGTACTATATGTTACCTGTGTTATATGTTACCTGTACTATATGTTACCTGTGTTATATGTTACCTGTACTATATATTAACTGTACTATATGTTACCTGTACTATATGTTACCTGTGTTATATGTTACCTGTACTATATATCAACTGTGCTATATGTTACCTGTACTATATATTAACTGTACTATATGTTACCTGTACTATATGTTACCTGTACTATATGTTACCTGTGTTATATGTTACCTGTACTATATATTAACTGTGCTATATGTTACCTGTGTTATATGTTACCTGTACTATATATTAACTGTGCTATATGTTACCTGTGTTATATGTTACCTGTACTATATGTTACCTGTGTTATATGTTACCTGTACTATATATCAACTGTACCATATGTTACCTGTGTTATATGTTACCTGTGTTATATGTTACCTGTACTATATATCAACTGTGCTATATGTTACCTGTACTATATATTAACTGTACTATATGTTACCTGTACTATATGTTACCTGTACTATATGTTACCTGTGCTATATGTTACCTGTACTATATATTACCTGTGCTATATGTTACCTGTACTATATATTAACTGTACTATATGTTACCTGTACTATATGTTACCTGTGTTATATATGTTACCTGGTACTATATATCAACTGTGCTATATGTTACCTGTGCTATATGTTACCTGTGTTATATGCGTTACCTGTACCATATGTTACCTGTACTATATAAGTCATCTGTGTTATATAAGTCACCTGTAATTATATGTTACCTGTGTTATATGTTACCTGTACTATATATTAACTGTACTATATGTTACCTGTACTATATATCAACTGTGCTATATGTTACCTGTGTTATATGTTACCTGTACTATATGTTACCTGTACTATATGTTACCTGTGTTATATGTTACCTGTACTATATATCAACTGTGCTATATGTTACCTGTGTTATATGTTACCTGTGTTATATGTTACCTGTGTTATATGTTACCTGTACTATATATCAACTGTGCTATATGTTACCTGTGTTATATGTTAACTGTACTATATGTTACCTGTGTTATATGTTACCTGTACTATATGTTACCTGTGCTATATGTTACCTGTGCTATATGTTACCTGTGTTATATGTTACCTGTACTATATGTTACCTGTGTTATATGTTACCTGTACTATATGTTAACTGTACTATATGTTACCTGTACTATATATTAACTGTACTATATGTTACCTGTACTATATATTAACTGTACTATATGTTACCTGTACTATATGTTACCTGTGTTATATGTTACCTGTACTATATATTAACTGTACTATATGTTACCTGTACTATATATTAACTGTGCTATATGTTACCTGTACTATATGTTACCTGTGTTATATGTTACCTGTACTATATATTAACTGTACTATATGTTACCTGTACTATATATTAACTGTGCTATATGTTACCTGTACTATATATTAACTGTACTATATGTTACCTGTACTATATGTTACCTGTGTTATATGTTACCTGTACTATATATTAACTGTACTATATGTTACCTGTACTATATGTTACCTGTACTATATATTAACTGTACTATATGTTACCTGTACTATATATTAACTGTGCTATATGTTACCTGTACTATATATTAACTGTACTATATGTTACCTGTACTATATGTTACCTGTGTTATATGTTACCTGTACTATATATCAACTGTGCTATATGTTACCTGTGCTATATGTTACCTGTGTTATATGTTACCTGTACTATATATTAACTGTACTATATGTTACCTGTGCTATATGTTACCTGTACTATATGTTACCTGTTTTATGTTACCTGTACTACATGTTACCTGTGCTATATGTTACCTGTTTTATATATTTCCCAGGCGTTGAAGGGGAGACTCCATCTTGTCTCACTGGCGCAGAAAACAAAGGTGCTCTATGTAGGTATCCCCCTCCTCACCTCTCCACTGCGATCACTTGTATATAAGGTGTAGTGAAACCTCTATTTAACGTACTATCTGGAGAGAAGTCCGTTATATCGAGTGTTAGATGTGATAACCTCTATTTAACGGATTATATGGAGAGAGGAAATTCCGTTATATCGAGGGTCCGTTAGATGTGAAACTTCTATTGAGTGGATTATACGGAAAGAAGTAAGTTATATGGATGTTTCACTGTATTTCATTACTACTACTACTACTACTACTACTACTACTACTACTACCACCATCCATTTATTTTTTTAGTTTTTGTTAACTTAAAGTCATATTGTGGGAACTTTTCTTTACCGTAAAAAAAATATTAGAATATAAACTTTCCTCAAGAGTTCATGGTTTTTTTTGTGATGCGTGGCAGTGTAGTCAAAGGTGTTTCACTGCTTTCATTTATTTTATCGCCTAATGATTCTATTTGTCACCAGAAGATAAGCCACACCGGTTTATATCACCTCATGATTAAACACCCTACAATGCTACCTACCTGCGGGGGTTAGGTTAGGTTAGGTTAAGTTAGGTAAGGTTAGGTTAGGTTAAGTTAAGTTAGGCTAGGTGAGATTAGATTAAATTAGATTAGATTAGATTAGATTAGATTAGATTATATAAAACCAGAATAGCTTACCATTAGGAAAATTAATCCTAAAGGTAAAACTAAGCTAAGATGAACTAATCTTCCCGTGAGACCAAAAATTTCCTTAAGGAGCGGCGCATCTGATATTCTGAAACCGTGACGAGCATTAGAGTTCCACTGAATACATTTAGATTCTTTCAGACGCAAATGGCATTCACAACTTTTCCCCCGGCATTACGAACGCTATTGTCAGATATTTCCAGCCGTGAAAATAAGGACGTTTAGCTGTTTTCTCCCTTAACGTTGTTGTAGGTTAGGTTAGGTTAGGTCAATTAAACCTATGATTGATTATCTCAAGGTGAAATAAGTTTAAGGAGGCTTATCTTCAGGTAATCCAATTAGCCTATCATTAACCTATGTCCCAATTACAGCAATTAATCCACAATACTTAACCTAATACGCTCTCAAGGTACATTAAATCAACTCTATGAACTTCTCAATACAGTAAACAAAATCTCTTCACCACCTAACCTAACCCAACCCAACCCAACCTAACACCAACCTAACTCAACCCAACCCAACCTAACCTAACACCAACCTAACTCAACCCAACCTAACCTAACACCAACCTAACTCAACCCAACCTAACCTAACCCGAGGAAGCATAGTTACACAAGACAAAGGCGAAATCTCAAAGAAACTCACTGAACCAATCCTTCCCCTTTAGGCCTTCACCACACCCAAGGAGCTTAGGCCTACTGTCAATGTTCTCACTTTCTCCTCACTCTTTTTTTTTTTTCTAGGAGCTTAGCTGAGAGAGAGAGAGAAAGAGAGAGAGAGAGAGAGAGAGAGAGAGAGAGAGAGAGAGAGAGAGAGAGAGAGAGAGAGAGAGAGAGAGAGAGGTCACACACAATACGTGACCTGAATGCGAAGCTGAGGTGTGGGTTTTTTCAGACAAACTACACACGAGATGTAGAAGTGGTTTTTTAGGTGGGTTAAGGATTGTGTGTGGGTGGGTGGGTGGGTGGGGTGGGTGTGGGGGTGGGGTGGGTGGGTGGTGGGGTGGGGGGTGGGTGGGTGGGGGTGGGTGGGTGGGTGTGGGTGGGTGTGGGTGGGGTGGGTGGGTGGGTGGTGGGTGGGTGGGTGGGTGGGTGGGTGGGTGGGTGGGGTGGGTGGTGGGTTACAGAAGCTGTATTTTGTAGAGAGAGAGAGAGAGAGAGAGAGAGAGAGAGAGAGAGAGATAGGCGGCAAGGAGACATTAAATATTGCGAAATACAACTCCTCTGCTAGTTTTTACTGGAGTTGAGAGGCGTGGTGTCCTTGCTGTCTCTCCCTCTCTCTCACACGCCATTTACTTCCGTCTGTTTTTCTCTCTTATCAGATTTGCTTTGTCTTGATTAATCTATCTAACTCTCTCTGTCTCTCTCTCTCTCATAATTTCCCTTCTTTTGGTTATTTATCTCATGCCATCTTTGTTATTGTTGCTGCTGTTATTATTGTTTTGGTTGTTATTGTGTTTTGTTGTTGTTGTTGTTCCCTTTCAGCCTACCTCCCCCTGCAGTCAATTCGCTTCACTTTCTCTTCATTCTTTTTTTTTTTGCATCCCTCTCTCTCTTTCATTCTCTCCTTCTATATCTATTATTACCCATATCCTCCCTCTTCCTTCTCCCTCTTCCTCTTTTATCCCTCTCCTTCAATCCGTATTATTTACTTGTATTCTTCCTAACTTCATTTTTATCAATTTTTTTTATTTTGTCATCTTCTTTTCCCCATCACCCTTCCCTCTCTCCATCACCCCTCCCTCCCTCCATCACTCCTCTCCCCATCACCCTTCCTCCCTCCATCTCCCCATCACCTCTCCCTCCGTTACCCCTCCCCTCTCCCCATCACCCCTCCTCCATCATCCCTCCCTCCCCTCCAACACCCTCCTCTCCTCATCACCCTCCCTTCCCCATCACCCTTCCCTCCCCCTCCATCACCCTCCCTCTCCTCCGTTACCCCTCCTCTCCCCATCACCCCTCCTTCCTCTCCATCACCCCTCCCCTCCATCACTCCTCCTCCCTCCTCTCCATCACCCTCTCCTTCTCCACCACCCCCTCCTCCTCCATCACTCCCTCCTCCCTCCCTCCATCAATTCTCCCTCCTCCACCTCCTTTCCTCCATCACCCTCCTCCCTCCATCACCCCCTCCCTCCCCTCTCCATCACCCTCCTTCTCTCCATCACCCCCCTCCTCCTCCATCACCCTCCTCTCCATCACTCTCCCTCTCTCCATCACCTCCCTCCTCCATCACCTCCTCTCCATCACCCCTCCTTTCTCCATCACCCTCCCTCCTCCATCACTCCTCCCTCCTCCCTCCTCCCTCCATAACCCCCTTCCCTATAGTGTTGCCAGGTCAAAGAGCAGAGAATTTTGGGCCATGGGACTCGTACCAGGCAGTGGTGGGGGAGGAAGGAAAAGGGGGGGGAAGTGGGGGAAGGAAGGGAGTAGGGTGGAGAAGGGGGGAAAGGAAGGGGAGGAGAATGAGAGAGGAGGGTTGGGGAGAGGAAGGGGAGAATGAGAGAGGAGGAATGGGGAGAGAAGAAGGAAGAGGGGGAATGAAGGGGAGGAGAATGAGAGAGGAGGGATGGGGAAAGAAGAAGGAGGAGGGGAAAGGAAAGGGAGGAGAATGATGAAGGAGGGAAGGGGAAGAAGAGAAAATGAGAGATGGAAGGGGAGGGGAATGAGGGAGGGAGGAAGGTGAGAACATAAGAACATAAGAAAATAAGGAGTCTGCAATAGGCCGGTTGGCCTGTGCATGGCAGCTCCTGTCGAGAGTTACTACCACTCTCTATCATCCATGAATCTATCTAGCCTCCTTGTGAAACTTTCCAGAATTCCCGCACTTACTACAAAGTTGCTAAGCTTGTTCCACTCGTCCACCACCCTATTTGTGAACCAGTTTCTTCCTATCTCCCTCCTAAACCTAAACTTATCCAACTTGAATCCGTTGCTCCGAGTCCTATCCTGCTCGGATATTATAAGAACTTTATCTATATCCCCTTTATTGATTCCTTTCACCCACTTAAATACTTCTATCATATCTCCCCGCACTCTTCGTCTTTCTAGGGAATGCAAGTTAAGTTTCTTTAACCTATCCTGATATGGAAGGTTTCTAAGTCCCGGAATCATTTTTGTCATTCTTCGCTGCACCGACTCTAGTGAATTTATATACATTCTATAATAGGGGCACCAGAACTGAACCGCATAATCGAGGTGCGGCCTGACTAGCGCAAGATATAGTTGCAATAAACCTCTGCACTCTTGTGACTTACACTTCTAGATATAAAACCCAATACTCTGTTTGCCTTATTTCGAACATTAACGCATTGTTTTCTAGGCCGTAGGTCCGGGCTTACAAGTACCCCAAGGTCTCTTTCACAAGTCGACTTCTCTAGGTTGATGTTGTTAAGGCTGTATACATTATAAGTATTTGTTCTTCCAATATTAAGTACGCTGCACTTGCTGGTGTTGAATTTCATTTGCCATTTTTCAGACCACCCCTGCAGTTTATTTAGATCCTCCTGTAATGCATTTGCATCCTGCCCTGAATTAATTTGCCACCCTATTTTGGTGTCATCCGCAAACTTGCTTATGTCACTGCTGATCCCAGTGGTTAGGTTAGGTTAGGTTAGGTTAGGGTGATGTCAATTCTTTACAAGTGATCGGTGTATAGCGTCTCTAGCTGTCTGTCTGTACATGAATATTATTAAACTTACTGTTCCCTCTCGTGTTTGTTTCTCCGCCATCTTGACTAATATGTTATGATTCTCTTACCTGGAAAAAGAAAAAAAGAGAACATTAATTTTTCTTGCACTATAGTTGATTAGGTTAGGTTAGGTTAGGTTAGGTTAGGTTAGGTATATTCACAACACACAGGTCTAGGCTACACTGGGACACAAACTAGTTTTTGACGACTTGACCACCAGGAAGTTGACCAACGCCTAGTGGTACCCTATTTCCTATTTCCTGTGTGTACTTTTTTTATGGAGTGCGTGGAGGGGGGAGGAGGGGAAGTAGGGGGAGGAGGAGAGAGGGGGAAGAAACTGGGAGGAAAACTGAAGAGGCAACTGATTAGGGAACTTTTTTTTAATTGACGTAATTATTCATTAGTCAAAGGTCATAATTATGTCCTTTAATTACACGTCATGATATCCACAGAGGCAGAGCGAACACAGCACTCGCATCCTCTCCTAAAGGTAACTGATTCGAGCCCTAGACCCAACACCCACATTATTTTATCCAGCTGTTAATATATACCTAACTTAAACCTAAACCCAGACCATTCATCGAAACATTCACATTAATAAACCCAGGTAATATATTCCATCACCCTCCGATTTCCTCCTCACCTGAGTGGCTATAGTTATCACACCTGAGCAAACCTTAAACGGGATTACTGTGTGGCCCGGGTCAGCTTACACCTCACCTCACTACATCACACACATATAATCTCTGCCTCGCTTTGAATAGTTTTTTTTGGAGGGGACTGAAATGTTTGAGGGTTTTTTTTTCACGTATTATGAATCTGAAAAATACCTGTATATAAACACCTACAGTCGTTAACAAACACACATACATATATAGCTCTATATATTCACACACACACACACACACACACTTTCCATCATTCGTTCACATATCTCTCACCAATACACACCCATGCTTTTTCCCACAGCCCGATGCCCTCCCCACACATCCACGCCCACCCCACACACCCACGTCCACCCCACACCCCTTCCCACACACCCACACGCCCACACTCACAGACCGTCAAAGAGGTATCGGAAACATCGCCTCACTAGTGGGAGAGAAACGTTTAATCTTTCCTGGGAGCAATTTCCTAATCCTTCCCGAAGTAATCTAGCCCCCGTCTCTCCTTCCTATGTGAGAGAGAGAGAGAGAGAGAATGATGCGAATGAGATGGAATGAGACAGACAGAGAATTAGAGTGAGTGAGACAAAGAGAGACAGACAGACAAACAAAAAAAAAGAGCCAAGATGGACAGATAAAGAAGAAGAGAGAAAAATGAAACTGAAAAGTATGTAAGAGAAAAATTTATAGATTATAAGTAAAAGTGACCGACAGGATTGTAAAGTTATTGTAAGTGTAGATCCAATTAGGTATAAAATATGGGACACCTTCCTTTACAATTGGGGAAGTGAACCATGTCGAGTGCAGTGCCTTTATCTTTATTACTTTCTTAATTATGTTTCCCCACTTCCCTTTTCAGTATTTCGCTCTTCTTCCTATTTCTTATTTTTTTCTGCTTCTACCTTTTATCTTCCTTTTAATTTTTTTTTTTTATTCTTGTTTTCTCTTATTTCTTTCTTCCCTTCCTTCGTCCTTGTTTTTTCACTTCCTTCCTTCTGCTCTTTTGTTATTACGATCTCTCTCTCTCTCTCTCTCTCTCTCTCTCTCTCTCTCTCTCTCCTTACCCTCTCTCCCTCACACCTTCCTCTCCTTCCCTACCATCTCTCCCTCTCTCCCTCCCTTACTTCCTTACCCTCACTCCCTCCCCTTCCTTACCCTCTCTCCCTCCTCCTCCTCCCTTCCCTACCATCTCTCCCTCACTCCCTCACACCTTCCTCTCCTTCTCTATCTCTCCCTCACTCCCTCCCTCCCTCCCTTACTTCCTTACCCTCTCTCCCTCACCCCTCCTTGCTTCTTACCCTCTCTCCCTCACTCCCTCCCTTACTTCCTTACCCTCTCTCCCTCACTCCCTCACTCCCCTTCCCTACCATCTCTCCCTCACTCCCTCACCTCTTCCTCTCACTAAGCATCAGGTAGGAGAGGAAAAAATTAAGCTGACTTCATTAATTAAGAGAGAATGTGGACTAAATTTTACTCCATTTGCCGTCAACAGAAGTTTTTTTTCCGACCAACGCACACACGCTGAATAGAATTTCCGGGAAGGCAACATTGAAGTTAGTTTATATATATACACTTGTAAAAGAATGAATACTGTTAACAATCTTCTATTTGAATAATTTGTGAACCCAACCTAACCTGATCTAATCTAACCTAACCTAATCTAATCTAATCTAATCTAGCGTAATCTAAACTAAACTAACTGAATCTAATCCTAATCTGAAACTATTTTAATCTAACCTAACCTAAGTGAACAACACCAACATAACAAAAACAGCAACATAACAACACAACAACAACATAACAACAGCAACACTTAAAATCACGTTCAAATAAGAAAACAGAGAAGCAACACAACACACCCCAACACAACACTAGGTACACACTTGACAAACAAAACCCTAAAATAAACACACTAACTGGCGAAACACTCGACAAATTTTTATACACCAAACTGGATTTCCCTAATGGCCGTCACAACACACATTGACTCTCCTAGCAATTCAGATCTCATTCTAATGCCATTATTTCTCCCCCAAACCTCTACACAGCTTAAAAAAGTTCAGCCATTTAAAACACACACACACACACACACACACACACACATACACACACACACACACACAGACACACACACACAGAAAATATTTCATATGAGTTCGTATCGGCAATTATAAAGGAATATTAACACGGGGAAAATTTTGATCCAGAAGGATATCCTTTCTCTCTCTCTCTGCGGGGAAACAAGGATAGTCGACACAGCCCAAACACAGGACTGATGTAGTGGTATCTGGTAATGGAAGCACAGTGAAGTGTATGCTAACAGTAACGAGTGACCCACCGCGTGTAGTGTGTTGCCCATACTACATGAAGGGAGGGAGGGGAGGGAAGAGGGGGGAGAGGTGAAGGAGGGGATAAATAAGGCGGGAAAGAAGAAGAGGAAGGAAGAAGAGAAGGAAGAAGAAGAGAGGAAAACAAAGTGAGGAGAGACACACACACAGCCGTCACATATACGAGAGAGAGAGAGAGAGAGAGAGAGAGAGAGAGAGAGAGAGAGAGAGAGAGAGAGAGAGAGAGAGAGAGATACAGAGACAGAGAGACAGAGAAAGACAGACAGTGAGAGAGAACTATTCCCTGGCACGGCTTCATACACTACACAAGTATCTGTTTCCAATACTTGCGTCAACAGCGACTGTACATTAGAGTGGGAGTCAAGTCACCGGGTGTTGTAATTAACGGCATTTGGTTTGTTGATGTCACGCAGTCATTTATGGGGGTGTGTGTGTGTGTGTGTGTGTGTGTGTGTGTGTGTGTGTGTGTAGTGTGTGTGTGTGTGTGTGTGTGTGTGTGTGTGTGTGTGTGTGGAGGAGGTACTGTTACCAAAAATGAACCCTCAAATATAAGATAACAAAATAAACCTCAATATAAATATACAAAATGAACCTCAAGATATAAGATAACAAATGAACCTCAACATAAGATAACAAATGAACCTCAACATAAGATAACAAATGAACCTCAACATAAGATAACAAATGAACCTCAACTTAAGATAACAAATGAACCTCAACTTAAGATAACAAATGAACCTCAACATATAAGATAACAAATGAACCTCAACATAAAATAACAAATGAACCTCAACTTAAGATAACAAATAAACCTCAACATAAAATAACAAATGAACCTCAACTTAAGATAACAAATAAACCTCAACATAAGATAACAAATGAACCTCAACAAAAGATAACAAATGAACCTCAACTTAAGATAACAAATAAACCTCAACATAAGATAACAAATGAACCTCAACTTAAGATAACAAATGAACCTCAACCTAAGATAACAAATGAACCTCAACTTAAGATAACAAATAAACCTCAACATAAGATAACAAATGAACCTCAACATAAGATAACAAATGAACCTCAACTTAAGATAACAAATGAACCTCAATATAAGATAACAAATGAACCTCAACTTAAGATAACAAATGAACCCAAAAAAAAAAACAAAAAACAAATGAACCTCAACATAAGATAACAAATGAACCTCAACATATAAGATAACAAATGAACCTCAACATAAGATAACAAATGAACCTCAACATATAAGATAACAAATAAACCTCAACATAAAATAACCAGGTTTTATCTTAAGCTGGAACGAATAATTAATAACCTTACTTAATTCAAGGGACGATTATCAGATCCACAGGTTAATCCAGGGCTTAGCTAATCTAGGTTGGAGTTAATCAGACAGCATAGGAAGGCAGGTATTGGTTCCTGTCCGATATTTACACAGATCCTCGTAATATATGAACCCCAGGTATAGGCCAGGAGTGAGGGAGAGGTGAGGGAGGGGTGAGGGAGGTGAGAGGGAGGGGTGAAGAGGGAGAAAGAAGAGGAGGGGTGAGGGAGAGGTGAGAGAAGAGGAGGAAAAAGAGGGAGGTGAGGAGAGGTGAGAGGAGAGGATGGTGAGGGAGAGGAGAGAGGGGGGGAGAGGTGAGAGAAGAGGAGAGGGATGGTGAGGAGAGGTGAGAGGAGGTGAGGGAGAGGTGAGGGAGGGGTGAGGGAGAGGTGAGAGAAGAGGAGAGATGGTGAGGGAGAGGTGAGAGAAGAGGAGGGATGGTGGGGAGAGGTGAGAGGGGAGGGTGAGGAGAGGAGAGGGGAGGAGAGGTGAGAGAAGAGGAGAGAGGTGAGGAGAGGTGAGAAGAGGGAGATGGTGAGGAGAGGGAGAGGGAGGAAGGAAAAAAAAAGGAGAGGGAGAGGAGAGAAGAGGAGGATGGTGGGGGAGAGGGAGAGGGGGAGGAGAGAGGAGGGAGGGTGAGGAGAGGTGAGAGAAGAGGAGGGATGGTGAGGGAGAGGTGAGAGAAGAGGAGAGATGGTGAGGGAGAGGTGAGAGAAGAGGAGGGATGGTGAGGGAGAGGTGAGAGAAGAGGAGAGATGGTGAGGAAGAGAGAGGAGGGAGGTGAGGGAGAGGTGGAGAGAAGAGGAGAGATGGTGAGGAGAGGAGGGAGGAGAGGTGAGAAGGGGGAGGGAGGAGGGGAGAGGGAGGAGGTGAGAGAAGAGGAGGGATGGTGAGGGAGAGGTGAGAGAAGAGGAGAGATGGTGAGGGGAGAGAAGAGGAGGGATGGTGAGGGAGAGGTGAGAGAAGAGGAGGGATGGGAGAGGGAGAGGTGAGAGAAGAGGAGAGATGGTGAGGGGAGAGGTGAGAGAAGAGGAGAGATGGTGAGGGAGAGGTGAGAGAAGAGGAGAGATGGTGAGGGGAGAGGTGAGAGAAGAGGAGAGATGGTGAGGGAGAGGTGAGAGAAGAGGGAGGGATGGTGAGGGAGAGAAGAGGAGGGATGGTGGAGGGAGAGGTGAGAGAAGAGGAGAGATGGTGAGGGGAGAGAAGAGGAGGATGGTGAGGAGAGGAGAGAAGAGGAGAGATGGTGAGGGAGAGGTGAGAGAGAGGAGGGAGGGAGAGGTGAGAGGGAGGGTGGAGAGGGAGAGAAGAGGGAGATGGTGAGGGAGAGGTGAGAGAAGAGGAGAGATGGTGAGGGAGAGGTGAGAGAAGAGGAGATGGTGAGGGAGAGAAGAGGAGGATGGTGAGGGAGAGGTGAGAGAAGAGGAGAGATGGTGAGGGAGAGAAGAGGAGGGGAGGGAGAGGTGAGAGAAGAGGAGGAAGATAGAAGGTGAAGGGAAAGGAACTAAAACGGAGTGAGAGAAAAAGGAAAATGAGATGAGATGCACGAAGGAGGAAAGAGGATAAAGAGAAGGAAAATGAGAGAGGAGACATAGGAGAAGTAGGAGGAGAAGAAAGGGGAAGAGGAGAAGGAGAGACAAGACTGAGGAGGAAGGAGGAAGGAGAAGACAGAGGAGGAGGGGTAGAAGGAGGAAGAGGAGGAGGGAGAAGGAAGAGGAGGGAGGAGTCAACCACCTCCTGATGGTCACCGACACTTTCTCTTTTCCACTGCTGCTGGCGCTCCCTGCCCCTGACCCCAGTGGAGGCGGTGGAGGGAACTGGAGGGGTGATGGAGGCGATGGAGGGTAGTGGAGGCAAGGGAGGGTGGTGGAGGAGAACTAGAGGGGTGATGGAGGCGAGGAAGGGGTAGTGGAGGCCATGGAGGGGTAGTGGAGGGAACTGGAGGGGTGAGGGAGGAACTGGAGGGGTAGTGGAGGCGAGGGAGGGGTAGTGGAGGAAACTGGAGGGGTGATGGAGGTGAAGGAGGGTAGTGGAGGAACTGGAGGGGTGATGAGCATAACTGGCGGGGCGATGAGAAGAAATGGAGAGGTGGTGGAGGGAAATAAAGGAGGAGGGGAGAAGAAAAAGAGGAAAAGAGAATGAGGAGGAGGAAGAAAAATAGGAGGAAGGAGGAGGAAAAGAAGAGAGAAAAGAAGGAGGAGAAACAAGAGAGAACAAGACACACCTCAGTGGAAAGTGAATCTAACTTTAGAACTGTCCTTTCTCCAGCTACATACACAGGAGGGAGAGAGAGAGAGAGAGAGAAGAGAGAGAGAGAGAGAGAGAGAATGAACAGTGACAGAAGCAGGAAAACTTAAAGCAAAACACACACAACAACAAACACACACACACACACACACACACACACACACACACACACACACGATGACCTGACACTGGCTATAGGAAGAAGAAGATATACTAGGATTTTATTGGTGACGAGTAGGAAGAGGAGGAGGAGGTAGAGGAGGAAGAGGAGGAGGAGGAGGAGGAGGAGGAGGAGGAGGAGGAGGAGGAGGAGGAGGAGGAGGAGGAAGAGGAAGAGGAAGAGGAGAGGGAAGTACAACCAACAAAGAAAGTCTCTTACACACACACACACACACACACACAATATACCTAACTTCATTCACAACCCTCACACACACACACACACACACAGTGAACATAGAAAACACACACACACAACACACACACACACACACACACACACACACACACACACACACACACAGTGAACACATAGAAAAAAAACACACACACACAAAAATTAAATAAATACACCAAACCAGATTCTGAACTGATTTGCATTCACTCGTGTGTGTGTGAAGAAAGAAAATGAAACAGTTACCTTTTTTGTCTTTCTTCGTTATATAGTTTCGTATTTTTTTTCAGGTGTACCATAAAGGTGTTAGTTATCATTGATGAGGAGGAGGGGGTGAGGGGGTGAGGGGTGAGGGGGGTGAGGGGGTGAGGATACGGGAGGAGGAGAAGGAAAAGGGAGAGGGGTGAAAGATAGAGGGGGATGAATGAAGGGGAGGAGAGGGGGTTAGAGGAGAGAGAGAGAGGGTAGCATGGAGGGAGGGAGAGAGATGAAAGAGAGGGAGGGAAGGAGAAGGATGAAAGGGAGGAAGGCGAGACATAACGGGGAAGAACGAAAGAGGAGGAAAGAGAATAAGAACGAAGAGAGAGAGAGAGAGAGAGGGTAGCATGGAGGGAGGGAGAGAGATGAAAGAGAGGGAGGGGAAGGGGAATGATGAAAGGGAGGAAGGGCGACATAACGGTGGAAGAACGAAAGAGGAGGAAAGAGAATAAGAACGAAGAGAGAGAGAGAGAGAGAGAGGGGATGGACACTTGAAGAACAGAGAACATACTAGCAGTGTTACGATGGCAGGAAGAATTTAAGAGCGAGAGGAGTGAGAACAGAGGAAAAAAGATGGAGAGGAAGAGGAGGAGGAAGAAGGGGAGAAGGAAGAGGAAGGAGAAGAAAGAGGAGAGAAGGGAGAAAGAGGAGGGAAGGGAGGAAGAGGAGGAAAGGGGGAGGAAGAGGAAGAAAGAGGGAGGAAGAGGAGGAAAGGGGAAGGAAGAGGAGGAGGATGGGGAGGAGGAGGAAAAAGAGGAGGAGGAGGAAGAGGAGTAATAACAATACTATCAATAATAGTTTAGTAGTAGTAGTAGTAGTAGTAGTAAGAACAACAACAACAAGAGAAGAACAAGAATAAAAACAAAAGAGATAATTCAAATGGTAAGGAGGAAAAGAGAGAGAGATGAGGAGATAAGGTAAACGAAAGTGTGAAAAAAGATAATTGAGAGTGGGTGACACACAGAGGGGGAGGGGGGAGAGGGGAGAAATGAGGGAGGGAAGAGGAGAAGGCGAGAGGGAGAGAAGGGGAGGGGAAGACAGGAGGATGGGGATGGGAGACAGGAGGAGGGAGGGGAGAGGAGAAGAGAAAGGAGGGGAAATAAGGTGGGAGAGGAGAGAAGAGGGAGGGGAGAGGAGAAGAGGAGGGAGGGGAGAGGGGGGAGCAGGGATTATTATAAGCCACATAATTGACTAACTCCCTAATGGTCAACTCAAGACAATTTGGTCAACTTTATAAACCGGAACAAAATCCCTACTAAAACAAAATCCCTATCTAAGGAAAATCCCAACCTAATAATATTCTAGAAAATAATCCATAAGTAAAAAAATAATCCCTACGTAACGAAAATCCCGTATCCCCATAAAAACAAAATTCTCAAGAAAAAAAATCCATTCTAACAAAATCCCCCCAAAAATCCTTATTGTACCAAAACTCTACACAAGACAAACAAAATCCCCATTGAACAAAATGACTACACTAAAAAAAATCCTCCAAAAAAATCCCAACACAAAATCCCAGATAAGAAAATACCTCATTAGGACGAACCAAAGAACACAACTAAAAAATCCTAGGAACAATAATCCCAGGATAATCCACCACTTGAGATAATGAAGTTAAGGATAAACAACAGGTAAATCTTAATTAGCGGCCAACAGGTGTAGAGGAGACCACCTGGAGGCCTGAACATTATTGGTATTTATTATGTGAGCACCTGAATATTAGACACCCCTAGTTTATTTCACCTGATGATTAAACACCTTCATGCTAACCTAATTTAACCAAACATAATCTAACCCAATCTAACATGGTCTAACTTATCCAAACTCATCAACATAACATAACCAAACCTAATCTAACTTAATTTCCCTAAGGTACAATTAGGGTGGCTAATCTTCAGGTGATCTGGACTACGAACAAATAATCAAATCCCTGGATAATTAAAGCGCCTTTTCCCAATCCCTCCTCCTAGTCCTCCTCTCCTCACAATGTCTCCCTTAACCATCCTCCTAGTCCTCCTCTCCTCACTATTCTCCCTTAACCATCCTCCTAGTCCTCCTCTCCTCACAATGTCTCCCTTAACCATCCTCCTAGTCCTCCTCTCCTCACTATTCTCCCTTAACCATCCTCCTAGTCCTCCTCTCCTTACTATGTCTCCCTTAACCATCCTCCTAGTCCTCCTCTCCTTACTATGTCTCCCTTAACCATCCTCCTAGTCCTCCTCTCCTCACTATGTCTCCTTTAACCATCATCCTAGTCCTCCTCCTTCCATCCTCCTAGTCCTCCTCTCCTCACTATATCTCCCTTAACCATCATCCCAATCCTTCCTCCCTCTTCTCAATCTCCCTCATCCACCAACAGAAGCCAACACTAACAGAAGCCAACACCAACAGAAGCCAACACTAACAGAAGCCAACACCAACAGAAGCCAACACTAACAGAAGCCAACACCAACATTCACGTTACAACACCACTAATCCACACACCCTCTACTACTTTGCTATCACTTGGAATCGAGTATGACGATGACCCAGCTATGAAACAATGATATGAGTTATTAGGGATGTCACCCAGGCTGGTGAGTTTTGAGGCGACTAATGAAGACGATACGGGACGGGCAGAGTGGTTCACATTCGTTGCACATGTGGAGGGCTGCATCTAGTGCGGGAGGGGCGGTGGCAGCGTCTATCCGGCGTTGGCGCTTGTCTGCCTCGGTTTGCAGTCGGGCTAACTCGAAAGTATTGACACCTTCTCGTGTGGTGCTCCTCCAAGCGTTACAATGTGGAGTAATCGACTCCCAGGTGAGGGGGTCGATTTGGCACTATTTCAGGTTTGTCTTAAGACTATCCTTATACCTCCTCCTCAGGAAGAAGGCTGTTTAGAAGGACTCTGGCATTAATCTTGCCAGTTACGGACAGCAGCGAGATCCCGCGGTAGTTGCCACAATCTGACCGATCTCCCTTGTTCTTGTAAATATTGACAATGGAGGCGTCTTTAAGAGCTTGGGGGATTTCCTTCTTTTCCCATATATTCTCCAGGAGAGAGTGGAGATGGTTGGTAAGTAGAGGTCCTGCTTTATACACCTCGGCTGGGATTCCATCAGGCCCTATGGCTTTGTTATTTTTCATCTGTTTCATGGCAGTAGCTACCTCACCCAGTGATGGAGGATAGCTGAAGTGAGTCAACTGTGGATGCTGAGGGACCTGCTGGGTAGTCAGGACATCCACATTGGTGTTTCGGCTGAGTAGTGAATGGTAATGCTCTTTCCAGCGCTGATGGAGGCCTTCATCGTCTTTAATTAGGGAGTTACCGACGGATGAACGGAGAGGGGCTGCGCCACGAGTGATTGGCCCACAGCGCACACACACACCACAGCACACACACCACAACACACACACACACCACAACACACACCACAGCGCGCACACACACAACACAGCGCGCGCACTACACACCACAGCAGCGCCCACCTAGCACACACACACACACACACACACACACCACAGCACACACACACACACACACACACACACACACACACACACACACACACACACCACATATGCCGCACACTTATCCACACACACGTTTTGGACTTTACGTCTTCAATTAAATCTTCCTATTTAACCTGTTATTCCCAACGAAAGTAACCATAGAACTGTAAATAGAATGTTAATTAAGACTGTTCTCTGCACTGTCAACCCGGCAACACACTTTGAAACAAACTGTGGTCGGTGCCTGAGGGCTGCCACACAACCTCTGCTAATTAGTCTGCCCAATAGTATATTTTGCCTGCTTCAGATAGGCTGTTTTTAGTGTTCAGTTGAAGTAGTTGTTCATTAGAATTATTACAAAATATTGTTACTGAAACCAAGAATTGGTAAATCAGTTTAATGTTTATTGGTTAACTTCCTCCATCATGTGAACTGTGTATGTATTGCACCTATATTTGGACCTATTATTAATGTCAAAGTAAACGAATATTTATGTAGCGTCATTCCTCATTAACCCAAACTGATAATGTGTCTGTGTGTCTACTGTTAAGCAGCTAAGAAGTTGTGTGTGTGTGTGTGTGTGTGTGTGTGTGAGAGAGAGAGAACATAAGTTTCGTATTATTAAGGATATAAGATATCAACATATTAATGAATAAAAAAAAATAGCTGTCAAATTATAACAACCTGACCCCACCTCATGTCATCCCTTCATTTGCCAAGCTCCCCCTCTCTCCCAGATGTGAGGGAAAGGGGGAGGCCCTTTCTCTCACATCTTCCTACGCCATCTATGGGACAACTTAACGACGGCTTCTGATTGACAACTCAATAAGTCTCGTGGTTCACGGAGGGAGAGAATGATCCAACAATTTTTCCATCAAGTACACACGAACACACGCGCGATGGTGCCACGTTAGCCATATCTCGCGAGCAGGTGGACCAGGTGGACCAGGCGGAACTGCTGCAGAGTGTACCTGTATTTTTCTGGCTAAATAATGAATCAGCATCACTGGACAACACCGTTCCTACCTGTGTCAGGGCCAAGCAGGACTCGAACCCATGACATATTAGTGAAACGTGGTGAGACGTATGCACGTTACGGCTGTACCACCAATACTGTTACTGCATTAGACGCCTATAAACACCTCTAGTAAATAAAAGAGTAATTAATTTTTTAAGTGCTGGTCTGCCTCGATCCAGGTGCCAGATGACCCCCTGACAACTGCTCTCCGGCTTGACCAGCACGTCTCATTAGTATTATCAACTTGACTTAATTATATGTTACAAAGTCAATGTTCTGTTTGATAACATAAATGTCCAGGTAAGAGTTGTGTTACTGATAGATTAACTGTCTGGATTGATAGTTTGTTTAATTATTATTCTTGTTTGGTATTTTCTTCTTTCTCGCTCTCTGTCTGTCTGTCTGTGATAATCTCCACGTTTGTCATTTGTTCTCTTATTTATTGTCGTCGTTGTTATAAGTCAGTGTTAACTCTCAGTGTAGGTGTTTACCATACAGTATAGTTTATGTTACTTACCCAAGGACCCGGATACATCAGTGTGTCTTTATGTATGTATCATGACCTAAAGCTTACACACACACAAACACATGCTAATCATCGTGTACGTATCCAACCTTACGCACAGGATGAACAAACACATCTCATGAAGGTTTATGTACGTAAGAGTGTACGTGCGTCTACATGGAATCTAGAGTGTACATAATGACTGGCAGTGTGTAAACGTACATGCTCTACTGCTTAGGGAACAATTTCACCATCGGGCAGATTATTCAGAGCCGCGAAAAAAAAATCTACCAAGTTGTTTCAGATTTAATGCTATAAAATCCGCCAAGTTGTTTCAGATTTAATGCTATAAAATCCACCAAGTTGTTTCAGATTTAATATTAAAAAAATGTCAGATTAATTCTATCTCTGGCGCCCTCAACTAACCTGTACCATAACTGAGGAAATTTGTGAATATTTTATTTTATTTTCTTCATTTGTTTTATTTAGTATTAACAAAAAAAAAAACGTATTTAAGAGATGAAAAGATAATAACAGCTCTCTTCCACGTGTTGTGTTGTATTGACGTGTGCAGGTGGGGTGTTGGAATATATATATATCTCTCTCTCTCTCTCTCTCTCTCTCTCTCTCTCTCTCTCTCTCTCTCTCTCTCACGGTCGGGGGATAACACTGACTCATACATAGTTATTTATTACCCATTGTGCTTCATAATAAAGACCTCTTCTTCCTCCTCTTCATTATCTTTTTATTTCCGTCTACGTAATACTTATCCTATGTTTTGTTCTTGTGTACGTTCTTGTGTATGTTTTTGTGTACGTGTTTGTGTACGTTTTTTGTGTATGAGAGAATAACAGACACGGCCAGATATATACGACACGACCATGTATACGTGTTGTTTATATATACAAGCGGGAAAGTTTTGTGTGTATACATACATACATACATACATACATACATACATACACAGGTTAGGTTAGGTTAAAGCTTCAGGTGAAATAAGCTGTGGTATATAATCTTCATGAAATTTACAAAACTTATTAAAAAAAAAACACACAATTTTAGGGTAACTTCTGCCTGAGTGACTCGTGGTCTTATTACCCAGGACTGTAGATAACAAAGAGCAATTTATCATAAAACTAAACAAATTACGTAATTTAATAATATGATGCTGCATAATTGTATAATACATTAATTGAATACATATATATATATTTCCATAATGTAATATAAATTAATACATTCTATTTAAATACTCACATTAATATAGCATAACGTAATGTAACCTGACCTAACTCACGTAACCTAACCTAACCAAATGTATCCTAGCCTAAACCAATCTATCCTAGCCTAACCAAATCTATCCTAGCTTAACCCAATCTATCCTAGCCTAACCCAATCTATTCTAGCCTAACCCAATCTATCCTAGCCTAACCCAATCTATCCTAGCCTAACCCAATCTATCCTAGCTTAACCCAATCTATCCTAGCCTAACCTAACCTAACCCAACCATTGTACCATAAACTTATATACTTTAAAATTACAAAAAATATATATATAAATAAATAAAAAGCAAAAGTCTTGTTAAAAAAAATAATAATTTATCACATAACTGCACGACTCACCACACTAACTACCCAATTATCGTTCAAAATTAAAAACGATATATAGTAATTGTAATTATCAACAAATAAAACCATTTAAATGTAGTTGAGGCAGTTCACGAAATTATTTAGGTAAACACTGTGGTCAAACTATTCTGGATTACCTGAAGTTTAGACACCCCAGCATATTTTTACCTCAGGATTAACCACCATAACCTAACTTAACCTAACCTAACCAACCACCCTAACCTATCCATATTAACCTACCCTAACCAACCATAACCAAACCAAATCTAATCTAACCTAATCTAACCTAACCTAACCTAGTCTAAAACCCAGGTAACGTTAGGGTGTTTAATCTTCAGGTGACATAAACTCAAAATCATTAACTCACTAACATACAACAGTACAGGTGATTGAAAGGTGTACCTATGCACCTGTTGTAATTACCAGCACAGGTGTTCCTTCTAATATGTACATTGTTATTTACCTTGTTCTGCTTACAGTAAATAGTAGGAATAGTAGAGAGTTAATGGTGAACGTTGTGTGATGGCAGACAGACACAGACAGACAAAAAGACAGACAGACAGACAGAAAGACATACACAGAGACAGACAGAGACAGACAGGCTCAATGACCCAGCAAATAACATCACAAAGAAAAACTCACTACGTATTGCAAAAAAAATATAAAAACAACAACAGCAACAACAACAACATGTATAACTCACCATACACACATACAACATGAATCATACAATAACTCACTATATACACATACAACATGAATCATACAATAACTCACTATACACACATACAACATGAATCATACAATAACTCACTATACACACATACAACATGAATCATACAATAACTCACCATACACACATACAACATGAATCATACAATAACTCACCATACACACATACAACATGAATCATACAATAACTCACCATACACACATACAACATGAATCATACAATAACTCACTCATACACACATACAACATGAATCATACAATAACTCACTATACACACATACAACATGAATCATACAATAACTCACCATACACACATACAACATGAATCATACAATAACTCACCATACACACATACAACATGAATCATACAATAACTCACCATACACACATACAACATGAATCATACAATAACTCACCATACACACATACAACATGAATCATACAATAACTCACTATACACACATACAACATGAATCATACACGCTCATCAGACTCACTCCATATGCGTGTGTGTATAGTAACTAACAGATACATAAAGGATATTAAATATACTAATACATCATAATGTAATACGATCATCGGATAATCCCAATTACTTTCGGATTAACAAACGATAATACAGTCAAATGCGAAATATATTCAGGATTTTCAACTAAAAATTTTTTGTTAACATTCATAGTTTTTTTTTTTTTAATTTCATTACGTCGTTTGGAGTCGATGGATTTTTTTCTCTCTCACACACACATTCAAACAAAATTAGAATGAACTCTCCCCTATATTATTATCGTTCTACACGTTTGGTTAGGTTAGGTTAGGTTAGGTTAGGTTAGGTTAGGGACGATTAATTAAATATAAATGAAATATTGTCTAGCTAAATGAGCAAATACTTTTTATATATACCAAACTGGAAGCTTCTGGAAGGGACACAAAATTTCACTTTAACAACTTTGTGTTTAATAGTCATTTCCTGGCTCGTTGCGGTGTGTGCCTCTCTCTCTCTCTCTCTCTCTCTCTGTACTTTATCTTCATCATTTCCTTCAACTACTTCATTCTCTCCCTCCTTCACACCCCCAGAGCTCTGACCATCATAAAACACAAAAACACTAAAACACACACACACACACACACACACACACACACACACACACACGGACTATCCTTCAGTTTCTCTCTGTCAACTTGTCGGTTCACTGCTTCATCGACAAGCTGGTCCCGGATGTTTGGCCTGCTTGTAGATCACGGTGTGGAGGAGGAGGAGGAGGAAAGAGGGGGGAGGATTTGGTAATAATGGTGAAGAGTATGGGGGGATACACACACACACACACACACACCTCTGCTTAATGAATGACCATCTTTATCACCTCTACTGCGTCTTTTATTCATTCCTTCCATCTTCTTCTTCTTACGATCTTCCCCTCTCCTCTCCCTACCATCCTTTTTTGAATTAGTCTCTCTATTTTTCGTAATTTTTCACCTTTCATTCTCTCCATATGTCTCCGTTTACCCCATCGGAAAACCCTATTCACCTCTCTCTCTTCTTCTTCTTCTTCTTCGATTTCTTCTTCTTCTTCTTCAATTTCTTCTTCTTCTTCAATTTCTTCTTCCTCTTCAACTTCTTTTCTTCAATTTCTTCTTCTTCTTCTTCTTCTTCAATTTCGTCTTTTTCTTCTTCAATTTCTTCTCCTCCTTCTTCTTCAATTTCTTCTTCTTCTTCTTCTTCTTCTTCAATTTCGTCTTTTTCTTCTTCAATTTCTTCTCCTCCTTCTTCTTCTTCTTCAATTTCTTCTTGTCTTTCTTCGTCTTCTTCTTCCTTATTACAATATTTACTCTCCCCTCTTTATCCTAAATCCACTGGCCAAAATCAAATCATTTCACTCACTAACCTACATAATGATCTTTCACCTTAGTATCCCGATTCTATAGTCCACACCTGTAATCATGACTCGTTTGGTTTACCTGTGTCTATTAATTACAGGTAATGATGTACCTCTGGTTCACTTTTACCTTACATTATTATTATCTATTGTTTTTCTTTGCTATTCATATATTTCTCTATTCACTTTTCATTCCCTTTCATCCTCCTTCGCTGTGATTCTATCCGTCAAACATTGTTCCATTTGCTGACACATCAATTCTCAGGTATTTTAAAGACATTTCTTCCTAACATTCTATTTCCATTTCAACTGGCGCTCATTTTTTCCCCAGTCTCCGTTTATACATCACTTCGCACTTAATTCACATGTGCTATTATTTTTCCATTTCGCACGCACACGCACGCACACGCACGCACACACACGCACTTCCAAATTCATTCACTTTTCGGATCACCTGACGAATCTGTACCCCAGCTTATTTCACCTAAAGATTAACCACCCTAACACTATTTTGAGGGGGGTTAGGTAAGGTTAATTTAGGTTACGTTAATATAGGTTAGGTTACATTAGGTTATGTTAATGTAGGCTACGTTACGTTAAGTTAAATTAGGTCAAGCGTCACCTGCAGATCAACGTCACCTCACCATGATTACAATGATCACCCCCCACCGCTACTTACCTTGTTGAATTACCAATGAGACAAGAGACAGATAGTAACACTCAACATTATTAAGTAGGGCGAAGTTACGTTACCAATTGACGAGGATGTAAGCCTTATAGCGGTTAGCGGTGGTATCCGTCTTAAGACTCGTATAGCGGTCAGCGTCCCCCCATCGTTGGGTAAACAACATATGACGTATCTGTGACGTAATGAACTGTCCGATTTCTTACTGATCGACCACATATATATAAAGCCAAATTTATAAATGAACAATCACAAATGCTAATACTTAAACCCAAACCATTACACTATTGTTAAACCCTAAAACGTAGAAAACAAAATTGAAAATGAGTTAGAAATGTGTGATTCATAGGAGTGCATCGAAGCGTAGCTGAAACCGTAGCCAAAAGATGGGTTAGCTGAGCATACGGACGCGGCCCAAGACCCAAGTGACCCAGATGTGGAGTTTAGCCAGCACCGGGACTATCCGGTCGCCTGGTGGACACATACTAGTCCGAGCTTCTTACCGGTCGAAGTATTACACACACACACGCACACACACACACACACGCACTCACACGCATAACTGATGATAAGCTTGTGTAATTCTAGAGGTTGAGAGAGACAGACAGACAAACAGAGACAAATGGAAAGGCAGATATGGAGAGACTTGGAGTGGTGAAAGAGGGAGAGAGGCGGGGTATAACAAAAATATCACTGGACTAGCATTTCTGCGTGTGTGTGTGTGTGTGTGTGTGTGTGTGTGTGTGAAGGAGTGGAGGAAGAAGTAGGAATGCACTGCCAGACTCTGTTGTAAACCATGAATAAAACATGAGACAGGAATAGGACGTTTCCCACCTTCAGGACACGCACACAGGACTCACGCACACACACAATAACAAACAAATAAACCGACACAATATACCTTCCATCACAGGTGTAACTTGGGCTCTTTACGGGCTCTTACCTGTAAAAATAAAAAAACACGGCATTACCAACTATGCATTATTTAACATACACACACACACATGGAATAGAAAATGATGGGACTTTCCTTTTACTGTGCTCAATGAGTTATCCTTTAGTAGCTCTTGACAGTGTTACAGGTAAGGGAACACAAACAGGTATAATAACTTCATACAGGTAAATAAGGTTATATCATTTACGATATTTATTTCATCAAAGGAATACAAGTATGGGGTTGAATTTGTTTAAGGTGTAGAAGCTGTCGCCAACACAACAACCACACCCTAAGTTAACGAGTTGCATGACCCAGTGTCAAGGAATAGTCCGAGAAGACCGGACAACTCGCCAACTGCACTGGCTAACCATTACCCCCGGAACACGATCCGGAAATCGATTAACATCCAGGTCCCCAATTACTGCTGGGTAGACAGAGGCAAATAGCGCAAAGAAACACCTAGTTTCTGGTTAGATTAGGTTAGAATCAGTGTTAAATCACCAGGTAAAATAACCTGGAGGCTAGGGGAGCTAACCTTGGGGTGATCCGTACACTAGTGCAGTAGTGTGTGACAGTGACCCCAAACCAGTGTATGAAGGTGTACAAGAATGCTGGTCACGCCGCCCCACACAGTCAGCGGGCAGAATACCAGCATGAGAGAGGTCGGAGTGGGTCCAGGGGTGTTATCTAGGAGACCTGGGCTAAGGAACTCCCGACTTTCTCCCGTGTTCACGTAATGTGTACATGATCCTGGTTGTGTGTGTGTGTGTGTGTGTGTGTGTGTGTGTGTGTGTAATCTTCCTAGATATCTGAATGGGGTATTATTTATTATTATTTTGAGATTAACAACAACAGCAGCGAGAAAAACAACAACGACAATAATAATAATAATAATAATAATAATAATAATAATAATAATAATAATAATACAAAATTTCAAAATTAAATGAGTGTTACGAGTCGCACATCCTACAACGAAGAGAGAGAGAGAGAGAGAGAGAGAGAGAATATATATATAGCAATACCTGTATATGAACTCAAAATATTTTCTGCTCCACACTTCCTCACTTATTTCTCGGCTCCTGCAGGGCTTGACAAATGTAAACAACCTCTCTCTCTCTCTGTTTCTCTCTCTCTCTCTCAACCCCCGTCTCTCTCTCTCAAACTCTCTCCTTTCTCTCTCTCAACCTCATCAAAAGGAAAAAATAAATTGATCAATAAATATTAACGTTTATTGGCTCAGTCTAAACAGAACACACAGGCATCAGCTACCCCATATACCGCGCTTAATACCTTCTGATGAGCGCTGGTCCTACCTGGGCAAATAGAGAGGTCAACTAATGATTAGGTTAGGTTAGGTTACGTTCTATTAGTATCTGTTAAGTAGGGTTAGGTTATGTTAGATTATATAATGTTAGATTAGATTACGTTAGATTAGTCTTTGTTAGGTAGGGTTAGATTAAGCTAGATTGATTGTTATTTATGTTAGATTAGGATAAATTATGTTATATTATGTTAGATTAGGTTAGTTTATGATGTTAGGTTTTGTTAGATTAGATTAGGTTAAGGATGGCAGTTGAAATAAACCAGGGTGCCTACTAAGACCCTCTGATACCCGTGGGAGTGTGACGGGGGGGGGGAGAGGGCAGGTTATGGGAGGGGGACGGGAGGGAAGGGACAGGCAGGGACGGGGAGGAAGGGGCGGGAGGGAGGGGCAGGGACGGGGAGGGAGGGGCGGGGAGGGGAGGGGCAGGAGGGAGGGAGGGCAGGGACGGGAAGGGCAGGGACGGGCAGGGACGGGAGGGGAAGGGGCGGGGGAGGGAGGGCAGGGGACGAGGAGGGGGCAGGGACGAGGAAGGGGCAGGGACGGAAAAGGGCAGGAAAGGGGAGGGGCAGGGACGGAAGGGGCAGGGACGGGAGGAAGGGGCAAGGGAGGGGAGGAAGGGGAGGGCGGGGGAGGGAAGGGGCAGCAGGGAGGGAGGGGGCAGGGACGAGGGAGGGGGCAGGGACGGGAGGGCAGGGACAGGGAGGGAGGGACGGGGAGGGGGCAGGTTGTGGGGTAGAGGGAAGGTGAGCCGGGTGTTGTTTTCGTGGGGCGGCGGCTGGGGAAGCAAATACCGAATTACAAATTCCTATAAACTTCCCAAACTTAGGAAACAATAGCCTTTGTTCAGGGAGGAGGAGGAGGAGGAGGGAGGAGGAGGAGGAGGAGGAGGAGGAGGGAGGAGGAGGGTGAGTGAGGGGGGGAGGGGGAGGAATGACAGAGGGAGAAAGAAGGTAAGAAGAGAAAAACTACTAACAGAGGGAAGAGAAATAAACCCGTGTAAAGAAGAAGAAAAATAAAAAAAACGGGTAAAAAGAAGCAGAAAGAATTAATTAAAAATTTCTTCCAATACACAAAGTCAAGAGAATTTCATCCTTATAGAAGAGGAACATAAGAATCAATGTCGTATAATTTCACTGGTGGGGCTGTGACGTCATCAGTAAGTGTGGGGGGGGGGGGTCTCGCACTGCCCCCATAGTTATCACCATAAGATTAGACACCCCAACCTAACCTAACCTAACCTAACTTAACCAAACGTAACCTAACCTAACGTAACCTAACTTAACCTAACGTAACCTAACCTAACCTAAAGTAACCGAATTTAACTGAACTTAAAATCACAGATACACACTTACACACGCTCGTACAAATACTCTCAATCACACACACGTACACCCACACGTACATCCACACACACGTACACACGCACTTGAAGATTAACCACCCAAAGGTCAACTTAAACCTAACCTAAAGCCTTCTAGATAGAGTTAGGGTGATTAATTAACAGGTGAAATAAGCTGGGAGGAGGAGGAGTGAGGGGGGAGGAGGAGGAAGAAAAAGAGGATTAAGAGGAGGAGGAGGGGGGCGGATAATCTTCAGGTGATTACAAAATGAGAACCACTGTTTTAATCACAAGCGCCTGGAGAACCTTCCCACGACTCGACTCTATTTATTTTTTTTATTATCAGAACAACGTCATGTGACTACCAGCTTGGTGACTGACTCAATAGTGTGTGCGTGTGCGTGTGTGTGTGTGCGTGTGTGCGTGTGTGCGTGTGTGTGTGCGTGTGCGTGCGTGTGTGTGTGCGTGTGCGTGTGCGTGCGTGTGCGTGTGCGTGTGTGTGTGTGTGTCTCCGGGGTGTGAGAGAGACGTTCACCTGCCCCCCAATTACCTCCGCCATGTAAATTTTTCGAAATTATGCAGACCAACTGTACACGTCTGAAGTGCCTCAATTATCATTATCTTATTATTATTATCTTATTATTATTATTATTATTATTATTATTACTATTATTAATCATTATCCTTATTGCAGTACTCCGGCGTAAGGGCTAAGGTGGTGACCTCAATGCCGGCCAGTAGTGATCCAAGAGAAGCCAGGGGGCACCTGCAGGCGTCCACACACACACACACACACACACACACACACAGACTCAATAAATACCTGCCTGTACACTCGACATTCCTCTATCCTCCCTATCCCCCTCCTCCCCTAGCCCACCACCCACCCGGCGTCCACTTCCCGGCCTATTTTTGGACGTGGGAGTCGGCCTCAATAACTACTGCCACATATTCCTAAACTTCAACTATTTCTTGTGTTTGCTCCTGAAAAGAATAATACTACCACCTTATTATTATTACTCTCATGTTATCATTTCTATATTACACTATACACAAATACACACAGACACATACAAACAAACACACACACACAGATATGAAGCACAGGTAGGAGGAACTAAAGAGATTGAATCCTGGATATAAGCATTAATAGTCTTCTTTTGTTTACATAATAGCTGTATAATGTAACAAATACAATATATAAAACCGTATAAATATTGACTGTGGTTTACCTAAAAGATAAAACTTCGTGTAAAGGGAAAGAAACAGTTATTATTACGATGGCTCGCGTAGTGGCAACAGCGACCTGACCTACAATCTAAAGTTCTGTACGAGGGCCGCCATAAGTCTCTACCACAGCGCAGCGTTCACAACCACAAACCTTCGATCACTGGCCACACAACACGGCCCCTAACAATAACGTCTCCTCTCTTCATATAATTATTGTCTTTTTTTTCTTCTTATTTTTATAAAGAATCGGTACTAAAAATCAA
This sequence comes from Homarus americanus, assembly GCF_018991925.1. Classification (NCBI taxonomy): domain Eukaryota; kingdom Metazoa; phylum Arthropoda; class Malacostraca; order Decapoda; family Nephropidae; genus Homarus; species Homarus americanus. The sequence continues at coordinate 30,863 of NW_024736615.1, forward strand.
GTTTATTTTATAAGTAACGATAAAATGTCTAATGAACTCCCTATCCAAACACATCCGGAAAGGCATTTGATTCCACCACCACCACCACCACCACCACCACAGGATCCTTGCCACTAGTTCCAACGCGTTCGGTTGGGTGACGTCACGGAGTTCGACCGTTTGCTTGGCCTCATTATAAGAACGGTTCGGGGGCAATAGCGCGATAAGCCATAGACACCGCACCATTCATTCATTCTGACCCTTAACGCATCAGCAGTCACGAACAACGGATGTGGTTTGGGAATATTCTTAAAAGTCTATGTTTATTTTGGTTGTTTTATTATTATTTTTAACATCACGAGGGGGAGTGAGTGAACTTTATTCAGGAAGTAAGAGGTGTGTGTGTGTGTGTGTGTGTGTGTGTGTGTGTGTGTGTGTGTGTGTGTGTGTGTGTGTGAGTGTGTTGGTAATATAACTACTTCACTGTGACTGCAAACAATGTAAAATGAAGAAAATACACTTTTTTGCAATAATAATTTGCAGGTTTTATAAATTGCATTAACAAAATCTGAAAGCTCCTGTATTTCGTAACATTAAAACTCCTGCATTTCGTAACATACAAACAAAACACAAACTCCACAACTAAACATCATAAAATGAACACTGGGGCAGACTGTCATCACTGTCTACTGACCTAAAACATTATACTCCAGCAGGGCCGGATTTAGTTTAATAGGGGCCTTGGGCACAGATCAACTTGGGGCCCCCTACCCTCAAGGTTTATATATATAGCAAGAACAAAATATACCAAAATTTATCAATGATTTCATCAATATTAAGCTTCTGCGAAATAACTCATTCAATGTTCATAAGAGACAGAAAATTGAGACGTTGCTAGGACATCGTTGAACGAAGTTCATGTTTTATATGCTTCAACTTTGAGAATGTTTGGATTTGGGGGCCCCTTAGAGTCGGGGGGCCTGAGGCCAGTGCCTCAAGTGCCTCATGGTTAATCCGGCACTGTACTCCAGGTGTGAAACGTATAACCATTTTTATAGGGAGTAAAGTTAACACTGGAATTAAAAATAAATTAAAATCCTTCTAAAAAAAATAAAATATACGAGTATACACGCGAACATTAATCCCTCTGTAAAAAAATAACGTATACTGAATTACTGGTTACAATTTCCTCATAAACAATTCTGAAGTATAAACGTCATTTTTAGTTCATTACAAAAGACAGTGAAAACTCAACAATTATTTTCTTGGTAAAACAAAAGAGAAATATACTGTACGAGAACTCTTGCTAAACTTAGTACACACGCAACTAACTCCTCAGGCGACGCAAAATACTTAGAGCAGACCAGGCAGTTGGGCGAGGCTTCGATGACTGTCCAAGCAGGTTTCTTGTGTAAGTGTGAACGTGGCTGTGTGGGTGTGTGCGTGGGTGTTACTGTGGGCGTGTTTGTGTACGTGGGAGTTACTGTGGACGTGTTTGCGTGCGTGGGAGTTACTGTGGACGTGTTTGTGTGCGTGGGAGTTACTGTGGGCGTGTTTGTGTACGTGGGAGTTACTATGTGCGTATTTTGTGTGAATAGGAGTTACTGTGGGCGTGTTTGTGTGTGTAGGAGTCTCTATCGGCGTGTTTGTGTACGTGGGAGTTACTGTGGGCGTGTTTGTGTACGTGGGAGTTAGCCTAGTCCTACATTGAGACGCAGGCAACGCAGAAGACACAGTGCAGACAAGAGCATTTTTTTGTGTGTCTAGTTATTTCAAGTCAGGGACCACCACACCTTAGGACGCGGGGCAGCAGAGCAGGTACTGAACTGTGTGGAACTGCGCGGCTGAAACAGTTTTTGCTTGACACTTGGACGTATCAGTGAGTGCACAATATTGTTAACTGAAGCAAACATTTAAAATCAACACTAAAACAAAATACTGAATTATAATATCTAACTATTTCAAATCTGGGCTTCCCTTTTTCAATGATGACTAAAATTCACATTTTCTATGAATATTAAGTGTTATAGTTATTCCATAGCTAGGATTCGTACACACGATGTAGTCAAAACCAAGACGAGGTTAGGTTAGGTTGGGTTAGGTTAGGTCAGGTTGGGTTAGGTTAAATTAGGATACAAAATAAAGCGATTAATTTGGAGATACTAAATAAGCCCCGCCCACATTCTCCTGTGTGAGCCTGTGATTGGTCGCTAAGACACAGGTGATCACAATGTAGAGGAGATCCACCTATTTACAGCACCTTCCTTCCTATATGACTAAGGGTGTGGGGCTGTTGAGCGGTTACAGTGTTCGCCTCCTGTCCTAAGGGTCTCAGGTTCGCGTCTAGCCCCCCCCCCCAACACACACACACAAACGTCGCTCTGGGGGGACTGGAATGAGTTGCCAGATACTTCTAGACTCGAACACATAAGATGATTTTTCAGTCCACAATACAGACTACCGACACTTTTATATATAAGTGTTAAAATACAAAGGTCTTCTTTTACATAACAATTATATTTACTCCACGTTAAACTTTGTCGCTACTCGTAAAAATATAAATAACAATAAACTCCACCGGCAACCTCGCCATTCAGCTCCGACACAATATTACAGTTAATATTTAAACAACTCAGATAGACGATGGCTTCCTTCCAGCAGTCCCAGTAGGCCAGTTAGCCAATCACTTTATCTATTTACTTATAGTGTGTGGGGAGCTCCCTTGACCCGCCGGACTAGATAGCTCACAAGAGAGAATGTCAATGGTGATTATTATATGTACAAAATAAACACAATGCTAGTTAGGTTATGAAGGTCAGTCGTGATGCTACTGATTTATAGTTTGTATATATAACGCTTTTCTATGTTTGTCCTTATGTACAGTACACTCGCACCAAAAAGTATCGGTGCAGGGTGAGATCGACGAGTTCCGAAACGATACGTATACACTGTGATATGTCGGGAAGGTTGGTAAGTGTATCCTCATAACCCCCCCCCCCCCTCCACTAGGTGTTGCCATATGGCTGACAATCAGGGCTGCCAACATACAGCTGGAACAACTCGCCTTTCCCAATACCTATCGTCACTGGTCTCAAATTGCTCACACTACAGTATGCACCGATACTTTTTGTTGCGAGTATACAGTCACCCAAAAAAGTCCTGTCGCGAACCATGAACCCCGAGATTCAGACTCTTGAATCCGAAGCATTTATGGACAGAATAATGCATCAGTGTCTACTGCTTCGGGTTCACGAGTATGAATCTCGGGGTTCATGGTTCGCGACAGGACTTTTTTGGGTGACTGTACACAATAGTTTGAAAATATGAATTTCAGAAATTATTGAAAATTGTAATCAATGTCGTCAAATTGATACACCTAATGTATGAGCTGTGACGCATTGTAAACAAATCTCATGCGTCCAAATGGGGTTCATGGAAAAGATTAGGTCAGGTTACTTTTAGCGTTAGGTTGTTGAATATTAGGGTGAAATAAACTTGGGGTGCCTACTGTTCAGAGACATACTGAAGTTGGGAGTCAGGGCATCCAAGTATGGCAGACGTATATAATGTAGACACTCCCTTATGACACAGCAACCTAAGCTGACATCAAAAAGATCAATGTTATTTGTGCATTACTTGGGCAAGGAGGGGTCTTTGGTGTTAGAATCCCTCCTTTTTATCATAAATTTCCAATAATTGTTCTTTTATGTAGCATTGTACTCGGGCATTTTTTGTATAGTAAAAAGTAATTACTATTGACTTCAGAATATCTCTTGATATTAAGAGCACATGGCTTCAAAATGACCTTAAAATGCCCATGATTATGGTCAAATTAAAAAAAAAAAAGGGAATTACAAGCCCCCAGTTCAGTTGGGCTCTCTGTGCTCGCCTTGTTCCCCCCACCCACCACTTCTTGAACTGGACCTTCCCCCCTTTTGATATTCCTGGATCCGCCCATGTTGGGTCTCTCACACACACACACACACACGCTTAGTGACGTCATGTTTGGTCAACAGGGAATTTGGCCAAGTTAGGTTAGGTTAGGTTGATGGTGTGGGATAAGTTTCCGATGAACCACTCCAGCTTATTTCACCTGAGGATTAAACACCCAAACGCCAGGCTAGATTATATTAAGTTAGATTATAATGGTAAACGACACGCACACACGGACACACATGTTGTGAGGTGACCATGCTGGTGGTACCTGTGCACCACCTGCGTCTCAAACATCATTAGTCTAGTGTTGCGGTCACCTCCAAGGTTATGCATACTCTCTCCCTCTCCCTCTCTCTCGTCTTTGTGTTTTCTCCTTTTCTCTTCGTTCTCCAAAGTTCTCTCTCCTCTAAGGCGGCTCTTCACTCCCTCTTTCCTCCCAATTCTTTATAACAACTCTCACTAATTCCATTAATAGGAGCATTAGTCCACTGTAATCCTCCCCTCCTCCACCTCTTCCTCCTCCTCCTTCCCCTCCTCCTCCTCCCCGATTAAAAGACATGATCAAAGCTTAATTAGGATCAGTAACAGGAGTCAATACCCGAGATGAATTAATTTACACAAATAATCGGATTATATATTAAGATTAAACACCCAAGTTTAATACCGAGTGTTTGACAAGAGCCCCCGAGGAGAGGTAAGAAGAAGAATGTTTAAACCAGTATACTATTACATTTATACCACAAGACTGTAGTGCTTAACCTAACCTAACCTAACCTATTTTGCACTTTAACTGAGGTTTTTTTGTCCGGACTCCGTTTGTTTCACCTGATGACAAAACACCTAACCTAACCTAACCCAACCTAACCTAATCTAACAATAATTTAACCTAACCTAACTTCAACCCCCTGAGGTATCATTTGTGTGTTTAAACTATCAGGTAAAATAAGCTGGGATGTGTAAGCTTCATAGGTGTTCCAGCTTGACCTTCAGTGAGTCAAGAGACATAGTGGGAGCTGTACCGTTATCCTCTCTCTCTCTCTTCCCACACCTAACCTTGACACGTCTTAGAAAGTAGTAAATATGGGAAGGGAAAGGGGAATGGGAGGGGGGGGGAGGAAGGGGAGTTAAGGAGTGCAGGTAGGGGAGCAGGGGAGGGTAGGGGTTGACAGGGGACGGGAGAGGTCTTAACTTTCTCTTGGAATTTCTCTGGTGAAAGTCGCAGTTAATCTTCTCTCTCTCTCTCTCTCTGTCTCAAGATATACCCACAGTTATATGACACAAGTAGTTCTAAAAAGATCAAAGTTCAACCTAACCTAGCTTAACCTAACACTAACCTAGCTTAACCTAACCTAACCTAACACTTGACAATTTAACCTACCCTCACCTAACCTAACACTAACAACTTAACCTACCGTCACCTAACCTAACCTAACCTCCTCCAGAAGTAGAGTTAGTCAATCATCAGGTAAGATAAACTAGGGTGTCTAATCTTCATATGTTCCTCAAAATAAAATCCCCTCATACCATAACCCACACAACCTGAGGTAACACACACACACACACACACACTATTTCCCGTCAGAGTACCCACGAAACCCACAGTCTATTTTACCCAGTCAGAGTACCCACGAAACCCACAGTCTATTTTACCCAGTCAGAGTACCCACGAAACCCACAATCTATTTTACCCAGTCAGAGTACCCACGAAACCCACAGTCTATTTTACCCAGTCAGAGTACCCACGAAACCCACAGTCTATTTTACCCAGTCAGACCCACGAAACCCACAGTCTATTTTACCCAGTCAGAGTACCCACGAAACCCACAGTCTATTTTACCCAGTCAGAGTACCCACGAAACCCACAGTCTATTTTACCCAGTCAGACTACCAGTTTCACCCATATCCGTGTCCACCAAATGCCAGGGCCTGACATTATTAAACTCAGGTATGATTGACAGTAAACGATAAAAGGCATTGAACATCGCTCACTCTAGGTAGATATGGGAGAGCAAACAGCACTGATTAAATGGAAATAATTCAATTGATCATAATGTTTGATTTTTATTTATTTTTTCATGGACTGTTTTATATAGACTAATATTATTATTTTTTTCTCTTGGTATTTTTTTTATTATTTAGTGATTTTTTTTTTTTTTTAATGGATGATAATTTGCTTTTATTTAATTATTTAGGGATTATTTTTCAAAGGTTATTTCCTAATGATAATATTTATAATTAATTATTTCCGGGTTTATATTACGATACACTAATATTTAAACGATACTTATATACAGTAATAACAACGTCTTAGTAATTAATTATCGTACATAATCCTGATATATAACAATAATAATTCCTTTCTGTACACAACACACAGTACACTATGACTTTCTATAGGCATTTTAACCCTTTTGAGTACTGAAGGGTTAAATCGTGGTCCTCAAAAGGTTAAATTATTATCATCAAAATTGTAACATCACAGTCATCATCATCATCATCAAAGGGTCAAATCAAAGGGTTAAATTATCATCATCATCAAAGGGTTAAATCATCATCTTCAAAGGGTTAAAACACCATCATCATCAAAGGGTTAAATCATCATCAAAGGGTTAAATCACAATCAAAGGGTCAGATCGTCATCAAAGGGTTAAATCACAATCAAAGGGTTAAATCCTCATCGTCAAAGGGTTAAAATGAATCTCTATCTCTATTTTCATGTCCCATACATATATCCGAGGCTACAATATACAATCAGTTAACATATGGCAGTGTTTAGTGTGTATATGGCGCGTGTAATAGTTTTGTTCACATTGGCAAAGTTTACTAAATCAATTGTTGGGAAAATCTATGTACAGTAAATTATGTACATGTGAAGTTTAGACACCCTAGCTTAATTCACCTGAAGCTTAGACACCCCAGCTTATTTCACTTGACGCTTAGACACCCCAGTTTAATTCACCTGAAGTTTAAGACACCCTCAGCTTATTTCACCTGATCATTATAGGCGCTAATGCTTGGGGGGATAGGTTAGGTTAGGGTGTGTAATCATCAGGTGAAATAAGCTTAGGATGCCTAATCTTCATGTGAACCAAGAGGTGTTGACAAATTCCGAGACAAACAGATTTTCACCCTCTTGTTAACTGACTTCATGA
>NW_024736616.1:0-12099 GCF_018991925.1 Homarus americanus
AAACATGCAATCTGGTAAGAAGTTGAGGTCAAAACAGCCTCCAGAAATATACAAATTTGCTATGTTCAAGTCTCCTTCCTTCAAATATAACTTTATACAGACACTTTCTATTCCTTGTACTCTACTCGGGCTTCCAACTAGTTCTGCTGGTATGGAATTTCTTAATGTATGTTGAGACCCCTCTTATACCTTCACCCGAATACAGATGAAATCCCTTATATCCAGACAGTTTAACCAGGTCGCCTTTCCTGTCCCCAGTCTCTTGAAGGGTAATTATGTCAATATTATTTTTAAGGGTAAAGTAATGTACATCTGTCACTCTATTTCGTAGACCATTAACATTCCAGGACATTATCTTAAGGCTAGCTGGATCCATGATTAATATTTACACATTTTATATCCTTTCCAATCAGATTCTTTAAGAAGGCCCAATCCTCCTGCACAGATTCCCATTTCCTCAAAAGTTTTTCTTTATCAGCATCTTTACACTTTACCAACACATTTTTAAAACTTTCAGTTGTTGCTCCCTGCACTACACAATCCTTTATTTTCCTCTCCTTCCCTTTAATACTTATTTTAAGCACTGAATTTTTAAAAGCTTGAGCTCTTCACTTTCCTCTTTCCCTTCTAATTCTACATTATTCACAGCTTTGTTTTCCCTTTCTTTATTTATCACTGTATCAAGTCTTTTCTCTATCACTTCTATTTTCTGACCTAACTTTTGCAAAAGCTGAAACATCTTACGCACCTCTTCTCCCAGAATTTCTTACACCGTTTTATCACTAACCTGGAGGGCTGCACACTACTCTCACTTGCTATTTCTTTAAATTACTCTGTTTGTTCCTGGCATCAACAACTCTTCCGGCCGCAAGCGCAGTCCTTATCCTTCTTGAATCTTCATGCCAGGCATTCTCAGGGATCACTGTTTCCACTGTCTGTGTGTTCTCCTGCTGTCTTGTCACTGTCAAACCACAGCATACTTCTTCAGTGTTCTCTGAATAATTCCTTTGTTGGTCACTTCTCATACGTGGCCTCATCTCGCATGCAATTGAACTAGCATTGTGAGTTTTACCACAATTACAACAACAAGGCTTCACTTTCTCTCCTGCATTGATCTTGTCCATACAGTTGCTAGATTCGTGTCTCTTCCCACAGAATCTACAACGTGGGTCCAGTTGACAGCTCCAGGCCTTATGTCCCCATCTGCAACACTGAGACACATTATTGGTCCCTCCACATATAGTGCCACCTTCCTATACCCTGCTCCTGTGATGAACACTTTCTCTGGAACCTTTCCTCTCATTAGAGCAATAACCTGGCTTCTCTCTTCGCCCCTTATTAAATGCCTCTTGACCCAAACAAATCTTTCATCATCCAATAAGTATTCTGGATCTAGTATTACAGGGTACCTGAAGATTATATCCTTTGTAAGTAGTATGTCGCTCTCCTCTGGCAAAACCATCAGTAATCCCTTGTACCCAACAGTTGTCAACATTTCCACAGCCTCCATGGTCCCCACTGTAAGATAAGGCTTGTGTGTGCCTTCTTTCAAAAGAGGCTCAAAGCTGCGATGCTCCCGTCCTAGTTGTACGGCCCATTTTAATTTTTCAAGGAAGGTCATCGGGCATAACTCTGGAAAAATTAATCTCTTCCTGACACAACCAGCATTACCTTGTGTGTGTTCTTGTCTGCTTCCTTCAAATTCCATACTTTGGTCTGTTCTTGATCCATTCTCCACTGTCTCCTTTCTGTTATTTCCATTATTATTACCACCCACACACGTTTTTTGTCCTAGATTTTTTTGTCTCTTCTCCTCTCTCACTTCTCCGCTTTCATTGTCCTCTTGCCAGCTTGTCTCCCTCATCCTTTTAGAAATTTCTTTCTTTTTCACTACATCTTGTTGTAGCTGTATTTTCCCACTTTCGAACTTCCCTTGTGTTTCATCGCTCGTATTAGACTCATCACTACTCAACTCAAGGTCTTCAAGAACTTCGTCCAATACTATCTTTTCTTTACTCTTCCATGTAGAGTTCTTAAGCGATAATTCACTTTCTATGGGGCAATGTTGACATCCCACAACACCCAGCTAGGAGTGATGGGACCCCGAGCAGCTATTTTCGTGTGATAAACAGTAAGTTCCCAACACCAAAGTTGCATGACGATACTAATTTATCCTCAGGTCCTTATACACAAGTAGGTAAGTATATATCCTTCAGATAATGTAATAGGCTCGAAAACATCCCAAATTTGGGAGCTAGCACTCACAGCTGTGTTTACCAGTGCCCGCCACGAGCGAGTGAATGTGTTGCTGGGGTGGGGGATATAGTTGACAGGATGGACAATATCTTGTCTGGTAACGGGAACAAACCCATTATCTGCTTCAGTGCAGAAGGCAATGATATTGGCCGGTGTAGGAGTGAGTTTTGTGGACATTATATATATATATATATATATATATATATATATATATATATATATATATATATATATATATATATATATATATATATATATATATATATATATATATATATTTCTTGATAAAATCACACGGGAAAATGGAAACAACGGAGTACCTTAGCTTTCGTCTTTATTCAAGACATCTTCAGAGGCAACTAGATTACATGGACAGAGAGAGGCTTAAATATACAGGGTGACCTAAAAACATGAGGTCAGGTCATAATGATGACATCCACTAATCCCCACACCAACACAACCGTAGAGGAGCTTAAGAGAAGGGTGGTGACGTGACTAGACAGGTCAGGTCAGAAAAAAAGGGACCCACAAAATAACTATCATACATCAAGATCAAAGGTTTTCAAAGCAGTTTTAACCTTGGGCCACTGACAAATAAATTATGTAACATATTATCAGTTTTGAACTGACCATCACTAAGGTTTATTGATTTTAATTCCTTAATCAAACTAGCTTCAACCAGAAGTCTTTCTGTGACACAAGATGATTTGAATACTTCTAAGCTTTTTTCCCAAGCAATGGGGTGATTATTATTCCTAACATGAACGAACAAGGCACTGCTTTCAGATGCAGTTCTGATATTATACTTATGTTGTTTGATTCTGAGCTGCAGTGTTTTTCCTGTCTGACCTACATAATTACAATTACATTGGCTACATGGAATACAATAAACACTTCCATTTACATTCAAACTTGGGCTATTCCTTATTAACATATTGGTAGTGGTTGAGTCATACTTGAAAACAACATTAATATTTAGAAGCTTGAGGGACCGAACTAAAGGGACAAATTCATCACGATAGGGCAGAGTCAAAATATTCTTAAGTGTAGGAACTTGTCTGGTTACAGAGGAATGAAAGGATTTTTAGCCCTTTTAAAGCAACGATCAACAAACACAGAAGGGTACCCAAGTTTCTGTGCAATAGAACGAATGTGTTTAAATTCGTCGTCAATAAATTCAGAGTCACAAATACGCAGACATCTTAGGAACATAGCAGAAAAAACTGACATTTTGGTAGACTCAAGGTGATTGGATAAAAAGTGAATGAAACTGTCTACCTGTGTGGGCTTTCTATATACCTTAAATTTATAGTTTTGGCCATTTCTCGTGATGGTCAGTTCAAAACTGATAATATGTTACATAAATTTATTTGTCAGTGGCCCAAGGTTAAAACTGCTTTGAAAACCTTTGATCTTGATGTATGACAGTTATTTTGTGGGTCCCTTTTTTCTGACCTGACCTGTCTAGTCACGTCACCACCCTTCTCTTAAGCTCCTCTACGGTTGTGTTGGTGTGGGGATTAGTGGATGTCATCATTATGACATGACCTCATGTTTTTAGGTCACCCTGTATATTTAAGCCTCTCACTGTCCATGTAATCTAGTTGCCTCTGAAGATGTCTTGAATAAAGACGAAAGCTAAGGTACTCCGTTGTTTCCATTTTCCCGTGTGATTTTATCAAGATTTATCTTATCCACGTTTTCATTGTGGATTTACATGAAGTATATATATATATATATATATATATATATATATATATATATATATATATATATATATATATATATATATATATATATATATATATATATATATATATATATATGTGTAGCAAAGCACAAAGCAGGGATAGGACACACACTTGTAGTTTCTCTCATATATTTACTCTAGAAATCACCCGAGAAGGAAGAGGCTGGGACCTAGATCAGACATAACTAGTTATTATACATTATTACGTTATACTTACAAAACAAGCGTCAACTGTTGTCATATTCACATATTTGTAACACACAGTCGTAGGAATTAAACAATAAATAATAAACCCAACCCACCAGCATAACACACGGGAGTGGCTGTTGTTGTCGACTCACTCCAGGGTGAATGTCTGTAGGGCAAAACTAGAATTAGCCTTATTCTGGCTTACAGACTACCTCCACAAGATCATCACATTCTTCATATAACATTTATTATGCTCAATCTATCAAACACACTCTAACAGAGCAAGAAATACGTGGGACACACCTGTTACTGGGGCCCACCCGACGCGTCTTTGGGATGTAAACAACGCCATGGCGTCTCCCCCCCCCCCCGGCTGGGATGCATATTCGTTCTAGCGCGGATTCACAAAATATCTTTACGTTTTCCCCCTCGGAGCTTACAAAAATACATATCTATATCAATAATATTCTAAGTCACCAAATAGTTGTCTCTGGAGTTCCTCATACCACATCTGCCCCCACTTAAACTTATCATGGTCCCCATGATACTGGGTACAGTATATAAGAAAATAAATGACCTAACATTCTGAGGCATTGAGCAGTTGGTAGGAGGAACTTTACAAATTGTACTGTCAGATAGGAACTAACAATGTAAAACTTAAATCTATAGCACCAAAATACTTTGGATTGTCGACTGAGGTAACTTAAACATATTTGAGTGTTTTCCCGCCGTAGCTCTCTTACTTCTATGGACTGCAAGTCCTCCCTAAGACTCTTCCTCACTGCTGCTACTACTACTATCTGCTACGGGGTCCAGATCCTCATTAGAACCTTGTGTGTCTACCTCGTGCCTAGAGTTTTCACCACTGTCAGGACGTGGGTCCCCCACCGGGCAACCCGCATCGTCCTCGTCATCACCATCATAGGTGTCTGTCCCATCTGAGCCATCAGCTACCCTTGGAGCTGCCCGCAAATGCATATGGTGTATTACCTTTGAGGCCCCATCTCCTTCCTCAGGAACAATCCTATACACACTTCCCTCCTCGTTCAACACATGGGATACCACATATATATATCCTCGTACCAGTTGTCCTGGATTTTATTCCTTCCCTTTCCATGAAGGTTTCGCACTAATACACGTTGACGAACGTCCAATGCTTTTCCTCTCGCTTTCTTATCATACAGAAGCTTCCTACTCTGACACTTACTCTCAAAATTACCGTTTGCAACTCTCCAGGCATTCTCTAATACTTCTCTAATACATATCTATCGGAAGCTTGGGATCAGTCCCGAAGATCAAAGTGTGAGGAGAGAACCCAGTGGTTGAGTTAGGAGTCTTATTATAGATGGCAGTTACCATTCCTAGATGCTTTGCCCAATGTTTCTTTTGATTGACTGACAATGTTCGCAACAATTGGTGCTTTGTGCGGTGAAACCTTTCGCACTGTCCGTTTCCAGCTGGATGGTATGGAGTAGTCCTAGATTTCTTTATTTCCCAGGTCTTGCACAGGTCTTTCAGTAATGCACTCTAAAATTGGGCTCCCTGATCAGTGTGAATTTTCCTAGGAACATCATATTTGGTAAATATCTCATCAACCAGGATCTTTGCTGCAGTCGCTGCCTTCTGATCCCGTGTGGCGAATGCCCAGGTATACTTAGAGAACACATCTGTCACCACCAGCACATTTTCTCTGCCGTCACTTGAAGGTTCTAGCACTGTAAAATCCACCTCCACAATGTCAAAGGGTCTACTGGCTGTCAGCGGCTTCATTTGCATGCGTACCTCTGGGATAACTGCTTTTGCTACAATGCATCGGTGGCAGTCCCTACAGTATTCAAAGATATCCTGATCCATTCGCGGCCAGTAGTGAAGGTTCCAAGTGTTCCCTGAAGAAGACAGTGATGGGTAGGGAAACACCGGGTAACACTGAAGTCCATTTATTAACGGATAGGAGAAATACAAGTAGTGACTAGCGTGTGCCTTGCACGAGCCACAGAGTCAGACTGAGACTGCCTTGTCAAATGGCAGCCTTGGGGCAATGTTGCCACATAACACGTGCAGTGTTGCCACGTGATTACATATATAAATGCTACTCGGCACAGTAGCTTAGATACATAACCTACATCTCCCTCCCCCCTCACGCTCATAGTCTTTGTCTTGAGCGGACTTCTTAGTCTTAAGTCACTCCGAGCGTCGAGGTGCACTGTGGGACGGATCCTCGTGAGGTGTAGGGGACTCGTCCTCGGTCAGGGGGCCAGCAGCAGGGGGTGGGATTGGCCGGATGAAGCGGCGGTTCCTTCACCAGACGCGGCCGCTCGGCATCCTGACCTTGTAGTCCCGTGACCGGCCGAGGCCCATTACTATGCCCACCTTGTCCCAACGTGTCGTCGTTGGGTCCTGGATGCGGAAAAGGGCACCAATCTCCAGCGGCTGAAGAGGGCGGGCACGGTCGTCATACCGACCCTTGGCGTCCTGGGCACGTGTAGCGGCGCGGCGGTCGCAGCTCTCGGCTCTGGTCTGCCCCTCCTTCACGAAGGCCTTGGCGTGTGCAGGAACGCAAGAGCGGAGAGGGTGACCATACAGGATCTGGGCAGGGGAGCGTCATGTGTGGGTGGGAGTGGATGCGGGTTCTGGGCAGCTCTGTGCGGCAGCGCCAGGCGCGTCGCTCGTTGATTCACGCACCTTGCTGGCGGTGTACCTAGCAGCTGGGATCTGCTCGGGAAAGTCTCTGATCACCACACCTAACTCCTTGCAGTGCTCCCACGACAACAAGGGTGTAGCGAGAGTAGGCTGCGCGTCAATCCATCCGTGACACGACCTGTCGCCGTAGGTGATCTCTGCTTGAAAGGAGCCCACAGCGTCCGGCATGTGGGAACCGTCCGCATTGTAATACTGCAGCTGCGGCGGTGGTCCCATGTCGCGTTTGGTGAGGCCCAGTTTCTGGAGGTGCTTCAACCCAATCACCGTAGTATCAGCGCCGGTGTCCGGTATCACCTCGATGTGACCCGACACATCACCGAGTGTGACGGCGACGCGGATGGTAGGGGAAGGGGTAGCCCTGGGGCGTGTGGTCGATTCCACCCTCCTTATGTGACTCAGCTGCTGCTTGGGGCTGCGTGGGCCATCTGAAGGGGGCTGCGTGCGAACCACCCGAGAGATGTGCGCTGCTTTCCTCCTCGTCTAGGGCTTTTGGGCTTGGGTTGGCGGCAGCACTTGCCGTAGTGTCCATAGCGACCGCAGGCCTGACACTTGTGGTCTCGTGCAGGGCACCTGTCTGTGTTAGACCAGTGGCCCTTACGGTCACATCCACGACACAGTGCGTCGGCGGCCGGGCATGTCTTGGGGCCATGCTGCTTTCCACAGCTGCCACAGGAAGCACTATGAGGAGGCGTGGAAGAACGTGCGGCAGCCTTCACGTTGTTGGCCGCCTTCTTACCCTTCTTGTATTGTGAGATAGCTCTCACAGCAGGTGGGGCCCGTAAGGCAGAGGTGGCGGACTTGGTGGCCTCGTATGACCGACATTCAGTCAATACCACCTGGAGTGTGGAGGAAGCGTCCAGGGGGATGAGTCGCTGCACCAACTCTTCTTGCCTGACACCTGTCAAAATCCCGTGCTTGATCCAGGCTTCCTCACATTCCCGGCTGTGCGCCTTGCAGACGTCGATCTCCTCCGACAAACTCTTCAAACGTACAAAAAAGTCGTCAAAGGATTCATTCTCCGCCTGCTTGCAGCTGGTGAAGGCGCGGCTACGCAAAGCCTCGTTATTCCGACCTTTAACATGCTCCTGTAAAAGGTCGAGCACATCCGTCTTTGAAGACGTAGAATCGGGAGGCACTTGCAACGTGTGCTCCAAAACTCTCTGGGTCTCCAGCGACAAACACATCCGCAGTTGGATGAGCTGTTTGTTTGGAGGCATGCTATCAAGGTCCACCATCGTGGAGTAATCTGTCCACCACCGCCTCCACTCACGAAAAAGCTGAAACGTGACGTCTGGTGAGAGGGCGGGTGGGGGTTGAACAGATGCCTTGGGAGCAGTTGGAGTAGCAAGAGTGCCTGGAGGACGCTGGTGTGGTGGAGGAGGGAGGGTACTGGCGCCTTGGTGCGTGATACCTGCGAGTGAGGGAGGGTGGGTTAGCGCCAGGGTCGCCAATATGGCATCAAAGCGCGCCTTTTCGTCCTCTCTTTGTATCTCCTCCCTCTGAAGTTCCATTTCTCTGCGTCTCTCGTCCCTGTCGTCCATCCACCTCAGAATTGTGGCAATGTCCGTCGCTGAAGGTGAAGGATGAGAGTCTGCGCCCGGTGGAGGGGATGGTGGTGGGGAGTCATGTCTCCCATCTTGACGTCCCTTCTTACCGCCCATCTTAGTATGCTTGAACTCCGCTGTTTAGTATATAAAGTGGCAGCCTCATCAGCTCAAACCACATATATATGACATAAACAGCGCAGAAATAATGCATAGAGTCCACTGTTCTGTCCGTGAGTGCGTGCGTGCGTGCGTGTGTGTGTGTGTGTGTGTGTGTGTGTGTGTGTCTCAGAGAGCAGATCGTGGTGGCCGCCGTGGAGGCAAGAACGTCAGTTTCTCCTGGGATGTCACACGAGAAGGGTGTACGCCTGCGTGCTCAGTGGGTACCATAAAAGACAGGCCAATGCTCAACTCTCAGCTCTAGACACACTAATACACTGACACTAACACTGCCACCGTCACTAAAACGCACTGTGACGGTGCAATACTGCACGTCGCGGCGAAACGCAACGCAACACAACACATCGCCGGCAGTCGTAACGGTCTCGGCATTGTTCACAACACTTGTAAGTCCGCAGATCCTACTCACTGCGCCATGAAGGTTCCAAGTGTTCCCTGAAGAAGGCAGTGATGGGTAGGGAAACACCGGGTAACACTGAAGTCCATTTATTAACGGATAGGATAAATACAAGTAGTGACTAGCGTGTGCCATGCACGACCCACAGAGTCAGACTGATACTGCCTTGCCATATGGCAGCCTCGGGGCAATGTTGCCACATAACACGTGCAGTGTTGCCATGTGATTACATATATAAATGCTACTCGGCACAGTAGCTTAGATACATAACCTACAAGTAGCACCTCTGCTTAATCAATCTAGTGGTGCATTCAATGCCCTGATGACCCATGTCGTCATGCAAAAGTTTCATTACCTCCTCCTTCAAGGTAGTAGGCAAAACTAGTTGTTTTAGCTCCTTCTGGCCTTTCCCATTTCCTAAACAGCAATCTGTTACAAATGAGCAATCTCCCTCTCTGTTTCCATAGGCTGTTAAAATCCTGGTCCTTTCTCAGCTGCTGTAATTCACTTTTTCCTAGCTGCCTTTCTAGGCCCTTTCGGCACTATGAAATGTTACTGTCCTGTTCCTGCAATTGCTCCAAACCTTCCTGAGATATGCTGGGAAGCCACATTAACTGTCCAGTCACCTGAGGGCTATCTGCTCCTTCCTCAGCTGGGCATGGGGTCTCATTATCCTCACCACTAAGGGAACTCTCCTCCCCGAAAGCATCTATGGCCATAGCTTCAACACTCTCGGAGGAGTCATCTGCCTCAGGTTCTGGCTCATGGCTCTTTCTGGATAATCCATCTGCATTCCCATTGGCTTTCCCTGCCCGATATTCCAGATGATAATCAAACCGGGCTAATTAGCCACTCATCTCTGTTCTACTGCCCCAAGCTTTGCCTTGTCCAAGTAAGTCAAAGGATTGTTGTCAGTGAGTACAGTAAACTTGCTGCCTCCCAGATAGTCTTTGAATTTCTCAAAGCTAGCAGCTCTAACTTCATGCTATTGTAATTCTTCATATTTCTCTCCGACCCCTTCAAGCCCCTACTGGCATAGGCAATAGGGTGTTTTCTGCCTTCTACCTCTTGTGACAAGACAGCTCCTAGCCCCTGAAAACTGGCATCGTTCTCTAGGAAAAATGGCTTGCTAAAATCAGCACAAATCAAAATGGGTACCCTGACTAACTTGCCCTTTAGTTGGTTGTATGCATCGTCATGCACCTGGGCCCACCTGGAACAGATGGACTGGTTTGGGGCACCTGAAGTTAGGGCTGTTAATGGGGTAGCTAATTTTGAAAATCCAGGCACAAACCGTCGGTAAAAAGAGGCAAACCCAAGGAAGGAACGTAACTCCCTAATGGTGGTGGGAACCTGCCTCTGCTTAACAGCCTCAATCTTACTAGGGTCTGTCTCAATTCCCTTCTGTGACACTACATATCCAAGATAGGCAACCTTCCTCTGAAACAGGTTGCATTTGGATGGTTTCAGTTTCAAGTTATATCCCTCTAGCCTAGAGAGCACCATTTCCAGCCTTTCTATGTGCTCATCAAGTGTCTTTGAGAATATCATGAGGTCATCTAGGTACACCAACAGGGTTGAAAATATCTCACTGCCAAAAATGCTCTCCATGAATCGCTGAAATGTTCCGGGAGCATTACATAATCCCATTGGCATGCGTTTATAATCAAACAGCCCGAATGGTGTACAGAAAGCATTCTTTTGGATGTCCTTGTCATCCATCTCTATCTGATAATATCCTGAGGCTAGATCGAATGTTGAAAACCACTTTGCTCCTGCCAAAGCATCAAGAGACTCATCAATTCTTGGGAGTGGAAAAAGCATCATACAGTAGCTTTGTTCAATTTCCTTTGGTCAACGCACAACATGATGGCATATCTCGTTCTTCACAGAACAATCAGGGCTGCGCCATAGACTTGGTGCTTTTTATTATGATACCCTGCTCAACAACTGGTTGATGTCCTAATAACCATTTGAATTTGAGTGGGGGCCGTCTGGCTGCCTAATGATCTCATCTACGAGGAGGATGGTATGTGATTATCCCGGTATCCTAACTTTCCTTTGTCCAGAAAACCTTGGTACTTCATAGCATCAAAGTCTCTTGCGACTGAATTATTTATTTTAGTCCGTCTTCATTCTTTACCTTCCAGATGACTGGCATCTGCCTCAGCTGGGCATTCTGTCCCCCATTCAACACTGTTTGAGCTCACCTCTGCTGTTTCTTGTTGAGGACACAAATCGGCCCCACGAGCCACTCCAACATGCCAGTTTCGCTTTAGCCACATGCAAGAATTACTCACATTGGCCACAGTGGCAACCCCCTTACCGTACCTAATGGTAGTATATGAAGGGATAAGAGGTTGGGAGGGTGCCACCCTTACCCCGCCTGCATTGGTTCAATCAACACTTCAAGTTTGGGACATCTCCGTAAGCTTCGGATGTAAATACTGACTGCCTGGCGGCAGTTTGCAGGGATTCTTGTTGGTTTCCCCCTAGTAGAGGAGGCAAACCCCACGTGGTCTTTCTGCTGCCATCGATGGATGCTCTCAATCTCTTGGAAGCACTTAGAAAAAAAATCTGTTTCCCTTTATAATACTACAGTCAACATAATGGGGACCAAAATCCTTCACTAGAACTTCTCGACATTGTCGAAGTACATTCATCCCTATCAATCCGGGGGCCTGAGTAGCAGAGCTCTGCTCCCCCTTCCTCACTAGAACCTCGACCTGCTCTATTTTATATTCAAGAATCTCAACATCCACCAACATGTAGCCCAGGTATGGTATTGACCCACCATTAGCGGCTTTCAACACGAGACCCTCCGGGGAATGTAATCCAACTCCCCTAGATTCAAAATATCTACGATAAACTGTCTCAGAGACAAGAGAAACCTCACTACCAGAATCCAGAAGAGATGTAACCAAGACTCCTCCTATCTTAACTGCAGTGACAGGGGGTTTTCCCCACCAGCCTGTCCTTACGCCACTCTCTGTGTGACCAGCCCACTTGTTCTACCCCTACTGGTGGGCTTCCCACAGCAAGGGTTGGCCATTTCCCTCCTCTCTAGCAATTTCCGACACTCC
>NW_024736617.1:0-16041 GCF_018991925.1 Homarus americanus
TTAGTGTTGTAGTGAATATGTAGTACTATTGTTGTAGTGAACGTGTAGTACTAATGTTGTAGTGAATCATGTAGTACTAATGAAGTAAAGTGAGTTGGCAAGAGCGTAATTAAGGGCCGTGTTGTTCATGCTGCCTAAGTCCCCACAATTTCTGCTTCATAATGTTGGTTATTCTTTGTTTAGTCTGATGATGCTGTGTGTAGGGGTGGCAGAGAGAGGGCGGCTGGTAAATAGACAGGCATACGAGAGAGAGAGAGACAGAGAGAGAGAGAGAGAGAGAGAGAGAGAGAGAGAGAGAGAGAGAGAGAGAGCATTGCTTCCAAACAGAAGACAAACAGAAAAAATAGACAGATAGAGAAAACGAAATATTAATAAACAGACAGTGAGACAGACAGCTAATACATATACAGTAGGCTCTCGCCAATAACGTTTAATAGATGCCTGAAAAACGCCGTTATTAGCGAAAACGTTATTTGTGTGACATTAAAACACATGTAAAAAGGGTTTATTGGTGCTGCCGCCCCAAGAATTTCTCCCAAATTTTCCCCTTAGAAACCCTCCTAACACTTTTTGTTCGCTGAAATAAAAAGAATTGTTATTCAATCATCAAAGTAAAGAGTTTGAGTAATATATCACTTAGCCTGGGGGAGTTTTTGAGGTGCTTGGTGTGATGATTGTTCGGTATCTGAGGGCCGCTAACACTTGCACTGCCTTTCATTCTACAAGCTAAGCATTTCACAAGGAAATGCTCTGTTATCACTAACAACCTGTTTCTATCACTTTTATCATTCATAGCTCGCCTCGCATTTCCATCACTACCGAAATATTTCTTATCCAGTGCAATACTCTTCTTGGTCTCCTCTAAGTTCTTCTTAATATTTCGCAGTGTAGACTCAGGACAGTTCAATTTCCTCACAATATCAATGTTCCGTGCACCACTTTCAGTGAGCTCAACAATCTGTTCTTTATCCTTGACCGAGTAGGAATGTCTCACCCCTCCAGCCTCCCTACACTCTGACCCTTCTCAACCCCCGCATTACCCTGCCACCCACTCACACATCGGCTCTAGTCCTCCACCGGCCTCCCTCTTTCCCTAGCTGGTGAATGCTTCGGATTGAAGATTCGATACTCCCCGGGTTCACACCACACAGGAAGGGTGCATTAACAACGCTGATTGTAATTGTTGGAAGTGGAAAAGAATGTACAGTCGGCAGCAAATGTCCTGTCACCTCTCCTGCCGTTCCACGAATCCCGAAATTCTCTCTCGTGAACCTAAGCAGTAGACCCTGATGCTTTATTCTGTCCACGGCTGCTTCGGCTTCGCGAGTCTAAACCTCGGGGTTCGTGGAGCAGCAGGAGAGGCGACAGGACATTTGCTGGCGACTGTACATGTACAGTATGTGTATTTACCTTAATGTGTCCATATTAGAGAGTTTGGTCTATTATATCGAGGTTCGTTAGATGCGAAACCTCTTTTTAACAAACTACCCGTTTGACTGATATCCGTTAAATGAAGGTTTTTCTATATCATGAATAGTAAAAAATATTGAAATGGATTGTAAATAAAAAATATTCAATAAAGATTGTAATAACTACCCCGACTTTTCTCCGACCCCATATCATGTTTGTAAAGGCCTGGAACTAAGGGATATGAATCCCTTGCCAGCCTAATGAGGATCTTATAAGAGGAAAGTCAAGAACCATGGTTTTCTGAGGGATAACAAACAACCTTTCGAGATTGACATCTCTTTACTATGAAAAGAACACAAAACTCTGATATCACTCACACAAATATCAAATAATAATTACGGGCGTCAAACAATTATGAGAATCAAACAATTAATGGAGTCAAACAATAAAGGGAATCAAACAATTAATGGAGTCAACGATTACTGGAGTCAAACAATTAATGAGAATCAAACAATTAAGAGAATTAAACAATTAATAGAATCAAACAATTACGGGAGTCAAACAATTAATGGAATCAAACAATGAACAGATATTTCCTACGGCGGCGGCCCTGGAGAAGGTTCTGGAAAGCAGTGATCCACTCTCAGGGGGAAGGTCAAGTCAGCTTCCTTACTAGGCGTCGGCGTTGGCAGGCGAGGTCTTGCTTCACAGGAGAAATACCGGGGCACAGACGGTGGAGATGATGTGGCAGCCGCTGTAGTAGCCGGGGTAGGTGTCCAGAGTTTGGCAGTCAATTTGTGAAGGTCTGGGGATTCAGCCCACGAGCCCAGGACACATAAGAAGAGAACACAACCAGAATTTGAACGAGCAGGTGGGAAGTGCAGCGGTGGTGCTAGTGTCTGGGGTGTCACGAGGCAGCAGTGACCTCACCTCCGTCTACACCCCCAAGTGGGCGGCAACCGTCCTGCTCGTTACAGCCCTGACAATGTTGTCTTTGCACGCTTAGTGAGCTTCAACCCCCTCTTTAAAGAGGATTTAGCTTTGTGTCTTTTGAATTGCTTATCGAGTATTTTATGGAGTTCCCGGGCACTTAGCTCGCCACTGCTATTGATTGCATGCGTCAATTCCTCATCAAGTTTAGGTGGGACCTTTTTCATTTTTCTCGTCCCTTCTTTTATGAGGGTGCATAGTTCACACTGGTTTTACTTTAACCTGTCGTATGACCACTACTTGTCGTCTAAACAAACGTATTCCTCTGAAGTACCCAGTACAGTTTGCTTGTCGGGGATGTAAGCATACAATTGATACGTGTTATCTTGAGCTATGAAAATATGTCTTTGCCAACCATTATTGAGTGTTATTTTCAAGTCATGGGCTGACGAAACCAGTGCTGCCACAAGCCGAAATAACTTTAAACGCTCTTTATCAGTCATGTCTTTTTCTATGAACTATTGAAAGGTGACTGGGGTCTCAACCTCAGGGTCAAACTCTTCTATTTTTATATTTTTCATCCGAGTCCCAATAAAAGTTATACGGTCATCCATGGACAAAATGTCTTCAGATACCTCTTCAGGCAGAATGTCTTCAGGCAGAATGTCTTCAGGCAGAATGTCTTTAGGCGCATTACCTGAAGGCACGCCCTTGGGTGATCCATTTCGAGATTTTATTAATTCATACAATTTTCGAATTCCCAAGAGAGTGAGGAGCAAAGCGACAACTATAAACATTATCAGAAGAAGAAACTCGATGGGGAAGGACTCCATCGAGGCTTTTTTAATCAAATCACGCAGTTGCTACACCTCCCCTATGAGACATTTATATTTCATATATCGGCCTACGACTGGTATTTGTCTCAAGGGGGAGTCACAGGCTGCCGGACGGGGCTCGGGCACAGGTGGGTCCCTCATGAAGCTCAACAAAGAGTTCATGCTCCTGTGTAACGTCCTATCGGTACGAGACAGTGTCCGTTTTAAATCTAATTCTAATTGTAGTTTTTCACATTATAATCGCGATTCCAAGCAGAACAAAGACGCCCAAAGCCCAAACACGAGAGCACACATAACCACTACTAATTTGTACGTACTAACCATAGTTACCGTACTTCGGTGTTTTAAGTTTAAAGGATTTATATTAATTGCGTTAAAGCAACGTCAGCATATGTTTATTAGATTTAGGTTGGAACAGTTACCTTCGACAACATACAGTACATGGTACACGGGCAGTTGTACAGTACTAGTGTTGGAGTGACTATAGTACTAGTGTTGTAGTGAATATTTAATACTAATGTTGGAGTGAATATGTAGTACTAGTGTTGTAGAGAACATGTAGTAATAGTGTGGTAGTGAATATGTAGTACTAGTGTTGTAATGAATATGTAGTACTAGTGTTGTAGTGAATATGTAATACTAGTGTTGTAGTGAATATGTAATACTAGTGTTGTAGTGAATATGTAGCACTAGTGTTGTAATGAATATGTAGTACTAGTGTTG
Organism: Homarus americanus; assembly: GCF_018991925.1. Lineage (NCBI taxonomy): Eukaryota > Metazoa > Arthropoda > Malacostraca > Decapoda > Nephropidae > Homarus > Homarus americanus. The sequence continues at coordinate 3,900 of NW_024736617.1, forward strand.
TAATGAATATGTAGTACTAGTGTTGTAATGAATATGTAGTACTAGTGTTGTAGTGAATATGTAGTACTAGTGTTGTAGTGAATATGTAGTACTAGTGTTGTAGTGAACATGTAGTAGTAGTGTTGTAATGAATATGTAGTACTAGTGTTGTAGTGAATATGAAGTACTAGTGTTGTAGTGAACATGCGGTACTAGTGTTGTAGTGAACATGTACTGTAGTACTAGTGTTGTAATGAATATGTAGTACTAGTGTTGTAATGAATATGTAGTACTAGTGTTGTAGTGAATATGTAGTACTAGTGTTGTAGAGAACATGTAGTACTAGTGATGTAGTGAATATGTAGTACTAGTGTTGTAGAGAACATGTAGTACTAGTGTTGTAGTGAATATGTAGTACTAGTGTTGTAATGAATATGTAGTACTAGTGTTGTAGTGAATATGAAGTACTAGTGTTGTAGAGAACATGCAGTACTAGTGTTGTAGTGTACATGTAGTACTAGTGTTGTGGTGAATATGTAGTACTAGTGTTGTACTGAACATGTAGTATTAGTGTTGTAATGAATATGTAGTACTAGTGTTGTAGTGAACATGTAGTACTAGTGTTGTAGTAAACATGTAGTACTAGTGTTGTAGAGAACATGTAGCACTAGTGTTGTAGTGAACATGTAGTACTAGTGTTGTAGAGAACATGTAGCACTAGTGTTGTAGTGAATATGTAGTACTAGTGTTGTACTGAATATGAAGTACTAGTGTTGTAGTGAATATGTAGTACTAGTGTTGTAGTGAATATGTAGTAGTAGTGTTGTAGTGAATATGAAGTACTAGTGTTGTAGAGAACATGTAGTACTAGTGTTGTAATGAATATGTGGTCCTCGTGTTGTAGTGAATATGTAGTACTAGTGTTGTAGAGAACATGTAGTACTAGTGTTGTAGTGAACATGTAGTATTAGTGTTGTAGTGAATATGTAGTACTAGTGTTGTATTGAGCATGCAGTACTAGTGTTGTAAAGAACATGTAGTACTAGTGTTGTAGTGAATATGTAGTACTAGTGTTGTAGTGAACATGTAGTACTAGTGTTATAGTGAATATGTAGTACTAGTGTTGTAGTGAATATGTAGTACTAGCGTTGTAGTTAATATGTGGTACTAGTGTTGTAGTGAATATGTAGTACTAGTGTTGTAGAGAACATGTAGTACTAGTGTTGTAGTGAACATGTAGTACTAGTGTTGTAGTAAACATGTAGTACTAGTGTTGTAGAGAACATGTAGCACTAGTGTTGTAGTGAACATGTAGTACTAGTGTTGTAGTGAACATGTAGTACTAGTGTTATAGTGAATATGTAGTACTAGTGTTGTAGTGAATATGTAGTACTAGCGTTGTAGTCAATATGTGGTACTAGTGTTGTAGTGAATATGTAGTACTAGTGTTGTAGAGAACATGTAGTACTAGTGTTGTAGTGAACATGTAGTACTAGTGTTGTAGTAAACATGTAGTATTAGTGTTGTAATGAATATGTAGTACTAGTGTTGTAGTGAACATGTAGTACTAGTGTTGTAGTAAACATGTAGTACTAGTGTTGTAGTGTTGTAGAACATGTAGCACTAGTGTTGTAGTGAATATGTAGTACTAGTGTTGTAGTGAATATGAAGTACTAGTGTTTAGTGAATATGAGTACTAGTGTTGTAATGAATATGTAGTAGTAGTGTTGTAGTGAATAAGTACTAGTGTAGGAACATGTAGTGTTGTAATGCAGTGTTCTAGTGTTGTAGTGAATATGTAGTATTAGTGTTGTAGAGAATATTTAGTACTAGTGTTGTAGTGAATATGTAGTACTAGTGTTGTAGTGAATATGTAGTACTAGTGTTGTAGTGAATATGTAGTACTAGTGTTGTAGTGAATATGTAGTACTAGTGTTGTAGTGAGTATGTAGTACTAGTGTTGTAGTGTGTTTGTAGTACTAGTGTTGTAGTGAACATGTAGTACTAGTGTTGTAGTGAACATGTAGTACTAGTGTTGTAGTGAACATGCAGTACTAGTGTTGTAGTGAATATGTATTACTACTGTTGTAGTGAATAAGTAGTATTAGTGTTGTAGTGAATATGTAGTACTATTGTTGTAGTGAACGTGTAGTACTAATGTTGTAGTGAATCATGTAGTACTAATGAAGTAAAGTGAGTTGGCAAGAGTGTAATTAAGGGCCGTGTTGTTCATGCTGCCTAAGTCCCCACAATTTCTGCTTCATAATGTTGGTTATTCTTTGTTTAGTCTGATGATGCTGTAAAGTGTGTGTAGGGGTGGCAGAGAGAGGGCGGCTGGTAAATAGACAGGCATACGAGAGAGAGAGAGAGAGAGAGAGAGAGAGAGCATTGCTTCCAAACAGAAGACAAACAGAAAAAATAGACAGATAGAGAAAACGAAATATTAATAAACAGACAGTGAGACAGACAGCTAATACATATACAGTAGGCTCTCGCCAATAACGTTTAATAGATGCCTGAAAAACGCCGTTATTAGCGAAAACGTTATTTGTGTGACATTAAAACACATGGAAAAAGGGTTTATTGGTGCTGCCGCCCCAAGAATTTCTCCCACATTTTCCCCTTAGAAACCCTCCTAACACTTTTTGTTCGCTGAAATAAAAAGAATTGTTATTCAATCATCAAAATAAAGAGTTTGAGTAATATATCACTTAGCCTGGGGGAGTTTTTGAGGTGCTTTGTGTGATGATTGTTCGGTATCTGAGGGCCGCTAACACTTGCACTGTCTTTCATTCTACAAGCCAAGCATTTCACAAGGAAATGATCTGTTATCACTAACAACCTGTTTCTATCACTTTTATCATTCATAGCTCGCCTCGCATTTCCATCACTACCGAAATATTTCTTATCCAGTGCAATACTCTTCTTGGTCTCCTCTAAGTTCTTCTTAATATTTCGCAGTGTAGACTCAGGACAGTTCAATTTCCTCACAATATCAATGTTCCGTGCACCACTTTCAGTGAGCTCAACAATCTGTTCTTTATCCTTGACCGAGTAGGAATGTCTCACCCCTCCAGCCTCCCTACACTCTGACCCTTCTCAACCCCCGCATTACCCTGCCACCCACTCACACATCGGCTCTAGTCCTCCACCGGCCTCCCTCTTTCCCTAGCTGGTGAATGCTTCGGATTGAAGATTCGATACTCCCCGAGTTCACACCACACAGAAAGGGTGCATTAACAACGCTGATTGTAATTGTTGGAAGTGGAAAAGAATGTACAGTCGCCAGCAAATGTCCTGTCACCTCTCCTGCCGTTCCACGAATCCCGAAATTCTCTCTCGTGAACCTAAGCAGTAGACCCTGATGCTTTATTCTGTCCACGGCTGCTTCGGCTTCGCGAGTCTAAACCTCGGGGTTCGTGGAGCAGCAGGAGAGGCGACAGGACATTTGCTGGCGACTGTACATGCACAGTATGTGTATTTACCTTAATGTGTCCATATTAGAGAGTTTGGTCTATTATATCGAGGTTCGTTAGATGCGAAACCTCTTTTTAACAAACTACCCGTTTGACTGATGTCCGTTAAATGAAGGTTTTTCTATATCATGAATAGTAAAAAATATTGAAATGGACTGTAAATAAAAAATACTCAATAAAGATTGTAATAACTACCCCGACTTTTCTCCGACCCCATATCATGTTTGTAAAGGCCTGGAACTAAGGGATATGAATCCCTTGCCAGCCTAATGAGGATCTTATAAGAGGAAAGTCAAGAACCATGGTTTTCTGAGGGATAACAAACAACCTTTCGAGATTGACATCTCTTTACTATGAAAAGAACACAAAACTCTGATATCACTCACACAAATATCAAATAAAAATTACGGGCGTCAAACAATTATGAGAATCAAACAATTAATGGAGTCAAACAATAAAGGGAATCAAACAATTAATGGAGTCAACGATTACTGGAGTCAAACAATTAATGAGAATCAAACAATTAAGAGAATTAAACAATTAATAGAATCAAACAATTACGGGAGTCAAACAATTAATGGAATCAAACAATGAACAGGTATTTCCTACGGCAGCGGCCCTGGAGAAGGTTCTGGAAAGCAGTGATCCACTCTCAGGGGGAAGGTCAAGTCAGCTTCCTTACTAGGCGTCGGCGTTGGCAGGCGAGGTCTTGCTTCACAGGAGAAATACCGGGGCACAGACGGTGGAGATGATGTGGCAGCCGCTGTAGTAGCCGGGGTAGGTGTCCAGAGTTTGGCAGTCAATTTGTGAAGGTCTGGGGATTCAGCCCACGAGCCCAGGACACATCGGAAGAGAACACAACCAGAATTTGAACGAGCAGGTGGGAAGTGCAGCGGTGGTGCTAGTGTCTGGGGTATCACGAGGCAGCAGTGACCTCACCTCCGTCTACACCCCCAAGTGGGCGGCAACCGTCCTGCTCGTTACAGCCCTGACAATGTTGTCTTTGCACGCTTAGTGAGCTTCAACCCCCTCTTTAAAGAGGATTTAGCTTTGTGTCTTTTGAATTGCTTATCGAGTATTTTATGGAGTTCCCGGGCACTTAGCTCGCCACTGCTATTGATTGCATGCGTCAATTCCTCATCAAGTTTAGGTGGGACCTTTTTCATTTTTCTCGTCCCTTCTTTTATGAGGGTGCATAGTTCACACTGGTTTTACTTTAACCTGTCGTATGACCACTACTTGTCGTCTAAACAAACGTATTCCTCTGAAGTACCCAGTACAGTTTGCTTGTCGGGGATGTAAGCATACAATTGATACGTGTTATCTTGAGCTATGAAAATATGTCTTTGCCAACCATTATTGAGTGTTATTTTCAAGTCATGGGCTGACGAAACCAGTGCTGCCACAAGCCGAAATAACTTTAAACGCTCTTTATCAGTTATGTCTTTTTCTATGAACTATTGAAAGGTGACTGGGGTCTCAACCTCAGGGTTAAACTCTTCTATTTTTATATTTTTCATCCGAGTCCCAATAAAAGTTATACGGTCATCCATGGACAAAATGTCTTCAGATACCTCTTCAGGCAGAATGTCTTCAGGCAGAATGTCTTTAGGCGCATTACCTGAAGGCACGCCCTTGGGTGATCCATTTCGAGATTTTATTAATTCATACAATTTTCGAATTCCCAAGAGAGTGAGGAGCAAAGCGACAACTATAAACATTATCAGAAGAAGAAACTCGATGGGGAAGGACTCCATCGAGGCTTTTTTAATCAAATCACGCAGTTGCTACACCTCCCCTATGAGACATTTATATTTCATATACCGGCCTACGACTGGTATTTGTCTCAAGGGGGAGTCACAGGCTGCCGGACGGGGCTCGGGCACAGGTGGGTCCCTCATGAAGCTCAACAAAGAGGTCATGCTCCTGTGTAACGTCCTATCGGTACGAGACAGTGTCCGTTTTAAATCTAATTCTAATTTTAGTTTTTCAGATTAGAGTCGCGATTCCAAGCAGAACAAAGACGCCCAAAGCCCAAACACGAGAGCACACATAACCACTACTAATTTATACGTACTAACCATAGTTACTGTAGTTCGGTGTTTTAAGTTTAAAGGATTTATATTAATTGCGTTAAAGCAACGTCAGCATATGTTTATTAGATTTAGGTTGGAACAGTTACCTTCGACAACATACAGTACATGGTACACGGGCAGTTGTACAGTACTAGTGTTGGAGTGACTATAGTACTAGTGTTGTAGTGAATATTTAATACTAATGTTGGAGTGAATATGTAGTACTAGTGTGGTAGTGAATATGAAGTACTAGTGTTGTAGAGAACATGTAGTACTATTGTTGTAGTGAACATATAGTACTAGTGTTGTAGAGAACATGTAGTACGAGTGTTGTCGAGAGCATGTAGTACTAGTGTTGTAGTGAATCATGTACATGGTACACGGGCAGTTGTACAGTACTAGTGTTGTAGTGTACATGTAGTACTAGTGTTGTGGTGAATATGTAGTACTAGTGTTGTGGTGAATATGTAGTACTAGTGTCGTAGTGATAATGTAGTACTAGTGTTGTAGAGAACATGTATGTGTTGTAGTTAATATGTTGTACTAGTGTTGTAGTGAACATGTAGTACTAGTGTTGCAGTAAATATGTAGTACTAGTGTTGGAATGAATATGCAGTACTAGTGTTGTAGTGAATATGTAGTACTAGTGTTGTAGTGAATATGTAGTACTAGTGTTGTAGTGAATATGTAGTACTAGTGTTGTAATGAATATGTAGTACTAGTGTTGGAGTGAATATGTAGTACTAGTGTGGTAGTGAATATGTAGTACTAGTGTTGGAATGAATATGTAGTACTAGTGTTGTAGTGAACATGTAGTACTAGTGCTGTAATGAATATGTAGTACTAGTGTTGTAGTGAACATGTAGTACTAGTGTTGTAGTGAATATGTAGTACTAGTGTTGTAGTGAATATGTAGTACTAGTGTTGTAGTGAACATGTAGTACTAGTGTTGTAGTGAATATGTAGTACTAGTGTTGTAATGAATATGTAGTACGAGTGTTGTAGTGAACATGTAGTACTAGTGTTGTAATGAATATGTAGTACTAGTGTTGTAGTGAACATATAGTACCAGTGTTGTAGTGAATATGTAGTACTAGTGTTGTAATGAATATGTAGTACTAGTGTTGTAGTGAACATGTAGTACTAGTGTTGTAATGAATATGTAGTACTAGTGTTGTAATGAATATGTAGTACTAGTGTTGTAGTGAACATGTAGTACTAGTGTTGTAATGCATATGTACTACTAGTGTTGTAGTGAACATGTAGTACTAGTGTTGTAGTGAACATGTAGTACTAGTGTTGTAGAGAACATGTAGTACTAGTGTTGTAGTGAACATGCAGTACTAGTGTTGTAGTGAACATGTAGTACTAGTGTTGTAGAGAACATGTAGTACTAGTGTTGTAGTGAACATGTAGTACTAGTGTTGTAGAGAACATGCAGTACTAGTGTTGTAGTGAACATGTAGTACTAGTGTTGTAGTGAACATGTAGTACTAGTGTTGTAGAGAACATGCAGTACTAGTGTTGTAGTGAACATGCAGTACTAGTGTTGTAGTGAACATGTAGTACTAGTGTTGTAGTGAACATGTAGTACTAGTGTTGTAGTGAACATGCAGTACTAGTGTTGTAATGAACATGTAGTACTAGTTGTTGTAGAGAACATGTAGTACTAGTGTTGTAGTGAACATGCAGTACTAGTGTTGCAGTGAACATGTAGTACTAGTGTTGTAGAGAACATGTAGTACTAGTGTTGTAGTGAACATGCAGTACTAGTGTTGTAGTGAACATGTAGTACTAGTGTTGTAGTGAACATGTAGTACTAGTGTTGTAGTGAATATGTAGTACTAGTGCTGTAGTGAATAAGTAGTACTAGTGTAGTAGTGAACATGCAGTACTAGTGCTGTAGTGAATAGTACTAGTGTTGTAGAGAACATGTAGTACTAGTGTTGTAGAGAACATGTAGTACTAGTGTTGTAGTGAACATGCAGTACTAGTGTTGTAGTGAACATGTAGTACTAGTGTTGTAATGAATATGTAGTACTAGTGTTGTAGTGAACATATAGTACTAGTGTTGTAGTGAATATGTAGTACTAGTGTTGTAATGAATATGTAGTACTATTGTTGTAGTGAACATGTAGTACTAGTGTTGTGATAGATATGTAAGTACTTCAAATTATTTAGTAATCAACGAATATGCAATTTTAGTGTTGGCGTGAATATGTGTAATTACTAGTGTTGTAATGCATATATTACTACTAGTGTTGTAGTGAACATGTAGTTCTAATGTTGTAGTGAACATGCATTACTAGTGTTGTAGTGGACATGTAGTACTAGTGTTGTAGTGAACATGTAGCACTAGTGTTGTAGGAACATGTAGTACTAGTGTTGTAGTGAACTTGTAGTACTAGTGTTGTAGTGAACATGTATTACTCGTGTTGTAGTGAACATGTAGTACTAGTGTTATAATGAACATGTAGTACTAGTGTTGTAGTGAACATGTAGTACTAGTGTTGTAGTGAACATGTAGTACTAGTGTTGTAGAGAACATGTAGTACTAGTGTTGTAGTGAACATGCAGTACTAGTGTTGTAGTGAACATGTAGTACTAGTGTTGTAGAGAACATGTAGTACTAGTGTTGTAGTGAACATGCAGTACTAGTGTTGTAGTGAACATGTAGTACTAGTGTTGTAGAGAACATGTAGTACTAGTGTTGTAGTGAACATGCAGTACTAGTGTTGTAGTGAACATGTAGTACTAGTGTTGTAGAGAACATGTAGTACTAGTGTTGTAGTGAACATGCAGTACTAGTGTTGTAGTGAACATGTAGTACTAGTGTTGTAGTGAACATGTAGTACTAGTGTTGTAGTGAATATGTAGTACTAGTGCTGTAGTGAATAAGTAGTACTAGTGTTGTAGTAAACATGCAGTACTAGTGCTGTAGTGAATAGTACTAGTGTTGTAGAGAACATGTAGTACTAGTGTTGTAGTGAACATGCAGTACTAGTGTTGTAGTGAACATGTAGTACTAGTGTTGTAATGAATATGTAGTACTAGTGTTGTAGTGAACATGTAGTACTAGTGTTGTAGAGAACATGTAGTACTAGTGTTGTAGAGAAAATGTAGTATTAGTGTTGTAGTGAATATGTAGTACTAGTGTTGTAGTGAATATGTAGTACTAGTGTTGTAGTGAATATGTAGTACTAGTGTTATAGTGAATATGTATTACTACTGTTCTAGTGAATAAGTAGTACTAGTGTTGTAGAGAACATGTAGCACTAGTGTTGTAGAGAACATGTAGTACTAGTGTTGTAGTGAATATGCAGTACTAGTGTTGTAGTGAATATGCAGTACTAGTGTTGTAGAGAACATGTAGTACTAATGTTGTAGTGAAAATGTAGTATTAGTGTTGTAGTGAATATGTAGTACTAGTGTTGTAGTGAATATGTAGTACTAGTATTATAGTGAATATGTATTACTACTGTTCTAGTGAAAAAGTAGTACTAGTGTTGTAGTGAACATGTAGTACTAGTGATGTAGTGAATATGTGGTACTAGTGTTGTAGTGAACATGCAGTACTAGTGTTGCAGTGAATATGTAGTACTAGTGTTGTAGTGAACATGCAGTACTAGTGTTGTAGTGAATATGTAGTATTAGTGTTGTAGTGAATATGTAGTACTAGTGTTGTAGTGAATATGTAGTACTAGTGTTGTAGTGAATATGTTGTACTAGTGTTGTAGTGAATATGTATTACTACTGTTCTAGTGAATAAGTAGTACTAGTGTTGTAGAGAACATGTAGCACTAGTGTTGTAGAGAACATGTAGTACTAGTGTTGTAGTGAATATGCAGTACTATTGTTGTAGTGAATATGCAGTACTAGTGTTGTAGAGAACATGTAGTACTAATGTTGTAGTGAAAATGTAGTATTAGTGTTGTAGTGAATATGTAGTACTAGTGTTGTAGTGAATATGTAGTACTAGTATTGTAGTGAATATGTATTACTACTGTTCTAGTGAAAAAGTAGTACTAGTGTTGTAGTGAACATGTAGTACTAGTGATGTAGTGAATATGTGGTACTAGTGTTGTAGTGAACATGCAGTACTAGTGTTGCAGTGAATATGTAGTACTAGTGTTGTAGTGAACATGCAGTACTAGTGTTGTAGTGAATATGTAGTATTAGTGTTGTAGTGAATATGAAGTACTAGTGTTGTAGAGAAAATGTAGTACTATTGTTGTAGTGAACATGTAGTACTAGTGTTGTAGAGAACATGTAGTACTAGTGTTGTAGTGAATATGTAGTAGTAGTGTTGTAGTGAACATGTAGTACTAGCGTTGTAGTCAATATGTGGTACTAGTGTTGTAGTGAATATGAAGTACTAGTGTTGTAGAGAACATGAAGTACTAGTGTTGTAGTGAATATGTAGTACTAGCGTTGTAGTCAATATGTGGTAATAGTGTTGTAGTGAATATGAAGTACTAGTGTTGTAGAGAACATGTAGGACTATTGTTGTAGTGAACATGTAGTACTAGTGTTGTAGAGAACATATAGTACTAGTGTTGTCGAGAACATGTAGTACTAGTGTTGTAGTCAATCATGTACATGGTACACGGGCAGTTGTCCAGTACTAGTGTTGCATTGTACATGTAGTACTAGTGTTGTGGTGAATATGTAGTACTAGTGTTGTAGTGAACATGTAGTACTAGTGTTGTAGTGAACATGTAGTACTAGTGTTGTAGAGAACATGTAGTACTAGTGTTGTAGTCAATCATGTACATGGTACACGGGCAGTTGTACAGTACTAGTGTTGTAGTGTACATGTAGTACTAGTGTTGTGGTGAATATGTAGTACTAGTGTTGTACTGAACATGTAGTATTAGTGTTGTAATGAATATGTAGTATTAGTGTTGTAGTGAACATGTAGTACTAGTGTTGTAGTGAACATGTAGTACTAGTGTTGTAGAGAACATGTAGCGCTAGTGTTGTAATGAATATGTAGTACTAGTGTTGTAGTGAATATGTAGTACTAGCGTTGTAGTGAATATGAAGTACTAGTGTTGTAGAGAACATGTAGTACTAGTGTTGGAGTGAAAATGTAGTATTAGTGTTGTAGTGAATATGTAGTACTAGTGTTGTAGTGAATATGTAGTAGTAGTGTTGTAGTGAATATGAAGTACTAGTGTTGTAGAGAACATGTAGTACTAGTGTTGTAATGAATATTTGGTCCTCGTGTTGTAGTGAATATGTAGTAGTAGTGTTGTAGAGAACATGTAGTACTAGTGTTGTAGTGAATATGTAGTAGTAGTGTTGTAGTGAATATGTAGTACTAGTGTTGTAGAGAACATGTAGTACTAGTGTTGTAATGAATATGTGGTCCTCGTGTTGTAGTGAATATGTAGTACTAGTGTTGTAGAGAACATGTAGTACTAGTGTTGTAGTGAACATGTAGTATTAGTGTTGTAGTGAATATGTAGTACTAGTGTTGTATTGAGCATGTAGTACTAGTGTTGTAGAGAACATGTAGTACTAGTGTTGTAGTGAATATGTAGTACTAGTGTTGTAGTGAACATGTAGTACTAGTGTTATAGTGAATATGTAGTACTAGTGTTGTAGTGAATATGTAGTACTAGGGTTGTAGTCAATATGTGGTACTAGTGTTGTAGTGAATATGTAGTACTAGTGTTGTAGAGAACATGTAGTACTCGTGTTGTAGTGAACATGTAGCATTAGTGTTGTAGTGAATATGTAGTACTAGTGTTGTATTGAGCATGCAGTACTAGTGTTGTAAAGAACATGTAGTACTAGTGTTGTAGTGAATATGTAGTACTAGTGTTGTAGTGAACATGCAGTATTAGTGTTGTAGTGAATATGAATTACTACTGTTGTAGTGAATAAGTAGTATTAGTGTTGTAGTGAATATGTAGTACTATTGTTGTAGTGAACGTGTAGTACTAATGTTGTAGTGAATCATGTAGTACTAATGAAGTAAAGTGAGTTGGCAAGAGTGTAATTAAGGGCCGTGTTGTTCATGCTGCCTAAGTCCCCACAATTTCTGCTTCATAATGTTGGTTATTCTTTGTTTAGTCTGATGATGCTGTAAAGTGTGTGTAGGGGTGGCAGAGAGAGGGCGGCTGGTAAATAGAGGCATACGAGAGAGAGAGAGAGAGAGAGAGAGAGAGAGAGAGAGAGAGAGAGAGAGAGCATTGCTTCCAAACAGAAGACAAACAGAAAAAATAGACAGATAGAGAAAACGAAATATTAATAAACAGACAGTGAGACAGACAGCTAATACATATACAGTAGGCTCTCGCCAATAACGTTTAATAGATGCCTGAAAAACGCCGTTATTAGCGAAAACGTTATTTGTGTGACATTAAAACACATGTAAAAAGGGTTTATTGGTGCTGCCGCCCCAAGAATTTCTCCCAAATTTTCCCCTTAGAAACCCTCCTAACACTTTTTGTTCGCTGAAATAAAAAGAATTGTTATTCAATCATCAAAATAAAGAGTTTGAGTAATATATCACTTAGCCTGGGGGAGTTTTTGAGGTGCTTTGTGTGATGATTGTTCGGTATCTGAGGGCCGCTAACACTTGCACTGCCTTTCATTCTACAA
>NW_024736618.1:0-8691 GCF_018991925.1 Homarus americanus
GGTCGAAGTGCGCATACTGTACTTATTTTTGTAGGAGTTCATGATCTACTGTAGGTCGCGTTCAGTGGGTGCGACGAGGGTGAGGTCTTCTACATACTGAAGTTCAATGGAAGCTGCTGTCACCTTCGTTCCTGCCTGGAGTCGTCTTATGTTGAAGAGACCCATCATCTGGTACAGGATGTCTAACCCGCCGGCAAAATTGGCACTGAAATCGAGTTAGAAAGGCAGCCAAGAAAATGGAAAAGAGAGTTATTGCCAGTACACATCTTTGTTTTGCCGCCGTTTGGATGGGGAGCAACTCAGACTGGGTTCCATTGTACAGGAAACTGCCATTCATACCATCGTGGAATTGCCTCACAAATGCGATGAATTTTGGTGGGGAACCAAAACGGTTGAGGGTCCTCCAGAGGGCTTCCCTTGGTTAGGTCGATGTAGGCCATGTTCAGGTCACGACGTTGTTTTGGGCACTTTTCCTGTATCTGGCGGGCAGCAAAGATCATGTCAGTGATGCCACATGATGGCCTATGGCCACATTGATATTCTGGGAGGTTGTTTTCCGTCTCAGGAAGTGGTCTGTTTAGGAGGACTTGGCAATAATCTTGCCAGCTTCAGACAGCAGCGAGATCCCGCAGTAGTTGCCACAGTCTGACCGGTCTCCCTCGTTCTTATAAATATTGACAATGGATGCGTGTTTAAGAGCTTGGATATTTCGTCCTTTCTCTATCAATAACACATAGATAAACATCAATGACACGTAATAAATAAAAATAACAAGGAACTAAACATTAACAACACGTATTAAACATCAACAACACGTAACTAAACATCAGAAACACGTAATAAATGTCAATAACACGTTAAACATTAGTTACATGGTAATAAACATCAATAACACGTAATAAATATCAATAACACGTAATAAATATCAATAACAAGTAACTAAACATTAGTAACACGTAATAAGCATCAGTAATACGTAACTAAACATCAATAATAAATATAAATGACACGTAACTAAACATTAGAAACACGTATTAACATCAATAACACGTAACTAAGCAACAATAACACGTAATAAACCTCAATAACACGTAATAAACATAAAAATAACACGTAAATAAACATCAGTGTCATATAATAAACATCAACAACAGGTAATAAACAAATAAAGCGTAATTAAACATCAATAACTCGTAATTAAACATCAATAACACGTAATAAACATCCATAACTTTTAACTAAACATCAGTGACACGTAATAAACATCAATAATACGTAATAAACATCAATAACACGTAATAAACATTAATATAATGTAACTAACCTAACCTAACCTAACCACACTAATTATATGAGTGGTTTGTTATTAACGTATCATTATGTCCTATTGTTTATTTATTATATTTTGGAAAAGCTGCATTAAACACTGTTGAAAGGTAACTCATTTTAATGCTTTTTTCCTATAATCCTATTGAGTATAATTTCGGTATTGTAGATTTGGGATAAGTGTTATAGAGAAAATTATATCCCTTTCATCTACCACTCACTGTTTCATCATCCCTTTCATCTACCACTCACTGTCTCACCATCCCTTTCATCTACCACTCACTGTTTCACCATCCCTCTCCTCTACCACTCACTGTTTCACCATCCCTCTCATCCACCACTCACTGTCTCACCATCCCTTTCATCTACCACTCACTGTTTCACCATCCCTCTCATCTACCACTCACTGTCTCACCATCCCTTTCATCTACCACTCACTGTTTCATCATCCCTTTCATCTACCACTCACTGTCTCACCATCCCTCTCATCTACCACTCACTGTCTCACCATCCCTTTCATCTACCACTCACTGTTTCATCATCCCTTTCATCTACCACTCACTGTCTCACCATCCCTCTCCTCTACCACTCACTGTTTCACCATCCCTCTCATCCACCACTCACTGTCTCACCATCCCTTTCATCTACCACTCACTGTCTCACCATCCCTTTCATCTACCACTCACTGTTTCACCATCCCTCTCATCTACCACTCACTGTCTCACCATCCCTCTCCTCTACCACTCACTGTTTCATCATCCCTCTCATCTACCACTCACTGTCTCATCATCCCTTTCATCTACCACTCACTGTCTCACCATCCCTCTCATCTACCACTCACTGTCTCACCATCCCTCTCCCGTCCTTCCCTTCTCCTGTCTCTTACCGTCGACGCCCACGCGAACCGGCAGTTAGTGGGTGAGCATTACCCAGGCGGGGGACACCTCACAGCACCTTCAGGTAGCTGTAGTGGTGTTTCCTTGACAACAGGTTAATTACGTTCCTCTTAAGTACACAGACGAGGGAGCTCACCTGAGTGTCTCTTGCTATCATTAACCTACGACTACTTTCTTTCTTTCTTTCTTTTTTCTTTCTTTCTTTCTTTCTTTCTTTCTGTCAGCGGTGCAACAAACACATCCTGGATTTAGTGTGGTGTAGCTGTGGTCAGAACCTCTCCCAGTATTGTGCACTATGGTAGTATTTTCCTTAAGCAAAAAATAATGTGATTATAAAGATGTCGTCTCCACCCGATCAATCACACCCCCTTTAGGAAACTTCAGGGACTCGGGCCATATATTTCGGACAGAAGTAAAGGGATATTGAAGCACTATTCAAGTATTCATTTGTTTTTCCTTTTTTTAACCTTTGTTTTTCTTTGTCTATATTCTTAACTTCACTATATTTTATGCCTGTTGTGTTTAAAGTTATCGTAAGTTGTTATATCTGGAAAAAGCAGCTTTGTGTTGTCTACATTACGGCTAGAAGACAAATTCTTCTCTTGTAATGTTGGTTGGCTATTCTTATACAGGTATAAACGGCCGACCCGACGATATTTCCGAATAAGAGAAAATGTTAAGAAGGGTCCCGGGGGATCCAACTCTATAAGGGGAGGCAACATTGCTTCTCAACTCCTCCAAACAGGTGACAAGCGTGGCATTATTGTGGCTGGGACATATTCACGCTAGGAGTGAAGGCAGGAGGCTTTTAACGTTGATGCCGGGAGCTGGCTTGACGGATGACGGTGGCAGGAGGAAGGGGAGAAGAGAAAGGTCGCTGTCGTTCATGTGGGTATCGTAACTGACAGGAGCAATTGTGTGTACGTGTGTGTGTGTGTACGGGTGTGTGTGTGTGTGTGTAATAATAATAATAATAATAATAATAATAATTAACGGTTTAATGAAAGAGCATGGCAGCCAGAAGTCTGAAAATATACAGTTACGTAATTGGGGAATGGGTCTCTTGATTTACAAATAATATACAAGTAACATAAGTGATGCAAATATGATATATAATAACTAGGCGGGGAGAAGGTCATACTACAGGGCATTTCAACATAGTGATAGTGCGAAAAGTAAGATGACTGGGAATTAATACACTGGTTGATTAGAAGTTATTGATAATTTTTACAATGGTCGGGACTAGGCTGTTCTCGTAGCAATCAGTTCGTGCTCGTATGGGCTGGATGCGGTTGTGGTGTCGAACAGCAATTCTCGGACGAAGGATCTCAGGTGGTAGTAGGAGTCGGTGTCGAGGATGGTGCAGAAGCTTCTCATCAAATTTGCAGATGTGGTCGTGGTGATGGTCAGTGAGAGCCGAGGGGGTCAGTGTGTTGAGCCCTTCTTGATATGTGGAGTTGGAAGAAGAGAGAATAATCTTGCATGCCCTCTTTTGCACTTTTTCTGGGTGTTTATGTTGAGTGGCATTTAGGGAGGAAGACCAGGTAGGGGAGGCAAAAGTGAGCTTGGGAAGTGTGAATGTTGTGTAAACACTGAGGAGCTCAGGCGCAGGAACTCCAAGGGACTTGAGTCGGCGGAGGAAATTGAGACGGAAACTGGAGGATTTGACAACTTCTCTGACATGTGGTTTCCAATTTAGTTTGTTGTCTATGGCGACACTGAAGAGCTTAGTGGAATCTACAACCTGGAGTGTGTTGGGACCTAAAGTAATGGAAGGGGGTGGGACAACGTCGGAGGAGAGGTTGATGTGCATAACCATGGTCTTGGTATGGTTGATGGTGACGTGGTTGTTGGTGGCCCAGTTTTGAAGACTGTTCAATAAATCCTGAAGGGCGGTATAGTAGGGAGCAGAATTGTTGACACTGATCCCAATGGTGGAGTCGTCGACATATTTCCAGCGAGGAGGGGTTTCTCTTATGGCATCATTGATAAGCATAAGGAAGCATAGTGGTCCCATCTTGGTGCCTTGGGGGACCCCACAGGTAAGTGACTGAAAGGTGGAGACAGCCCCTCCGAAGTGTACAGCTTGGCGTCGGTTGCTTTGTTGATGATTAAATTGTGGTCGACTTGGTCAAATGCCTTGGTGAAGTCAATGAAGGCGACAGCTACAGACGTTTTTCGTTTTTCCAGATGGCGGTATATGTAGTCGAGAAAGCTGACAAGACAGTGAGTGGTGGAGGAAGTTTTCATATTACCAAATTGCTGAGGATCTACGACTCCTGCAATATCAGCATAAGCCCAGTCAAAAACAAAACTTTCACAGATTAGGCTGGGTATTGGGGTGATTGCAATAGGTCGTAGCTGATTTAAGGATTGTGGGCTGGTTGACTTGGGCACTGGTGACACATATGAAGTCTTCCAATCAACTGGAGTAGAGGGGTATAGCTAGCTCCGGGGAGAACAACTTGAAGAGTTTCATTGGTAAGTCAATGGGGGTGGTGGAGCGTTTTACCTTCAGTTTGTTCAGACGTTTTGCTACTTCAAATTCTTCTACTAAGTCAGTGGGAAAGGGGGCTGGTAGGGAAGCAGGGAGACTGGTTGTGTCAAGCCCGGGGGAGCGTCTGGCATATAGTTGCGAAATACTTGTTTGATTGCTCAGCTGCGTCAATAATAGTGAAGGGGAGGGGGTGTGTCTTATTGTTTAGTCCACAGAGTTGCTTAAGCTTACCATACCATTGACTGATGTTGGTCTGCTTCAGGTGTTGCAATTTGGTTGGGTAGTGAGACTTCTTTGCAGTGCGTATTTCGCGGATGTCTCGGTTGGGAATGGACCTGTAGCGGTTGTGGTCATTGAGATGAAAGGCTCTGTCTCTCTGTTGCATAATTCTTTTGATCCGAGGTGTGATCCAGGGCAAGTCAGCTGGGTGAGATCTGACGGACTTCTCGGGGAAGAAGTGGTGGTGAGCTTCCGTGGTGGTGTTGGTATAATTTATCCATTTGGTTTCCACGTCATCCACGCTAAGTACTTCAGTCCAGGGATGGTGAACAATCCACTGCCCAAAGAGGCGTACTGCAGAGTCAGTAATCGGCCTGTAGGTCTTGATGTAGGGTCTCTGTACTTGAGTGGGAGTGGCAGCTGGGGACCAGAGCATTGATAAGTGTGTGCTACACCCGATAGGAGGCATTGGTTGAGGTGGTTGGTACTGGTCCGCTAAGTCAGTTAAGATAAGGTCAAGGGTATTTTGACCGTGTGTGGGGAAGTTCACAACTTGTGATAGTGATAGCTGGTCCTGGATATCAGTGGTGTCAATTTCATTATAATCCCCACATAATACTAACTTGGCACATGGGTACCTAACTCTGAGGTGGTCTGAGGTGGTAATGAGATGATTGATAAGAGTGTCTCTGGTGGGTGAGCGAGGCGGATGGTATGTATGTATGTATGTATGTATGTATGTATGTATGTATGTATGTATGTATGTATGTATGTATGTATGTATGTATGTATGTATGTATGTATACAACAGTCAGAGAACAGCTTAAGTGCATCATGAGTCACTGTCAGGAGTTAATTTGCTGGGTAGTCAGTTTCCATCACACATAACTCCGTGAAATTGTGTTTATTTATTTCCAAACGAAAACTAAACATTAATGACTCAGTGTTTTAAAATCACCTGATAATACCTTTGTTGTTATCACCGGTAAGAAGAAACAAATATAAATTCCTTTTTCAGTCACATCATTATATAAATCCATAATAGATCAATACAAATAATGTGGATATATATATATATATATATATATATATATATATATATATATATATATATATATATATATATATATATATATATATATATATATATATATATATATATATATATATATATATATATGATCAGGCTTAGTTTGTATTTGTTTATTTTTGTATATGAATGATATATTTATTGCTTGTTTGTTAATATATGAAATTAAATGTACAGTCACGTTCAAGATTCTTCGAACACTGCTGGAGACAGCTGGCAACTCAAGGCCGTTTGTTTACTATACTACGTAGTAAAAATTATGAATGAATGTAAACGTGATCGGTGATTGGTTACTTAGTTCCCCCTTTGCTTAATTAATGGTTGGGCTTTGTTGTTTCGCATTATATTATGCCTTTCTGCTAGTATATACTGTTAATTTGATTTTAAAATGGATAGAGCAATGAGCCAACCTATATGAATTTATATTTATATAAATAAACATAAGTAAAAATCGGTAAGCATGTTAAGGAACATCATCCATCGGGCACAGCGGTGTGCAGACTGTTTATGAGGTTGCCTGTTTATCATTAATTTATACTAATATTGTCTTCAAACGTTTAATCCCTTTATGGTAATTAATCCAATTGTATCTAACCGATGCTAAACAAAACTTCTTTCTAAAGACGCTGATTTCTTGCAACACAAACTGCTGTTTTACTTCCCTGTGTGTGCGTGTGCGCAAGTGGAGTGTGTGTGTGTGTGCGCATGTGGAGTGTGTGTGCGTGTGTGTGTGTGTGTGTGTGTGTGTGTGTGTCAGTCTGTGTCTGTATTTAATAATGACGTTGTTCAATTGAAGGTGATGGTAATTAATCTTACGAACCATCCGTCTGATGGTGTGAATTAGTACTGTAGCATATGTCTAATACTTTTACAAGCCATTATCTAGCAATATCATTGTCATTCCAAGACTATGAACATTGTAAGCACCAAATGGCATTTCTTTCGTTGAGTGACTCTTTGCGCCCCCCCCCCTTCTAAATCCTTGTTTCTGACTTGTGTCGATTACGTCACATTTAGTCTGGTGTCTTTAAAAAAAAAAATCATTTTTTTCCAAAAATGTGTATGATGTATTATAAATTTGTATCTTATTTACTTATTTATTTATTCGTTTATTTTTTATAAATGCATAATAAATATAAATATAATGCTGACGTTATTGGCGGGATGGCGGGTGAGACAGAGGTGTTGTCCGTGCTGACTACCCTTCCACTCCCTCAATTGTAGAAGGACCCTGCTAACATGGAATACCACACGCAGAAAATCACTGAACGTGGAAGAATAATCGGCATGAAAGAGGCTGGGTTTTCACCCACTGAAATTGCACGAGAATTGGGTTTTTCTCGGTCAACTGTATATTATTGGATTAAGCGATGGGAAGTTTAAAGGACCACCACAGGACGGCAATGCCGCGCTGAACAACACTTGCACAAGTTGAAGCCATCCGGAATTTCGCTGAGGCCAACCCCTTCAAGACTTCATTTTCAATAAGAGAGGATCTACAATTAAATATTTCCCCTTTAACAAGCAGGCGAAGACTTCACGAAGGAGGCATTCACCATAGAACTCCCGCCACCAAGGAGAAGTTAAATGAGCGACATCGCGAGGGCAGGTTGCAGTTTGCTCGACGGTAGGCTGAAGAAGGCCTAGATTTCTGGGGAAGAGAAATATTCACTGACGAAAAAACTTTCTCATCTACCTCTCACGGAAGGTTGCATTGCTGGAGGAGGAACAACACCAGATATGCTAGACAGCATATTTATGAGGAAGCAAGGAGTGGCCATTTGACTTGCAATGTTTGGTGATGGATATATCTGCACGGAGTTGGAGAGCTGACTGACATAGAAGGAAGATTCACAGCTAAACAGTATTTAGAAATACTCGAAGAAGTTATGCTTCCCTCGGTGCGTGCATATGCTTTCCCGTTTCCCGAAAACAAAATTTTCATGCACGATAGGTGTCCTATCCATACTGCACGGATTGAAACGCGGTGGTTTGCAAAGCAAAGAAATGTGCAAGTTTTAGACTGGCCAAGTAAAGGTTGTGACATGAACCCTATAGAGAACGTTTGGGGCAATATTGTGAACGTGTGGGAGCCAGCTGAAGAGAGAACCAGGGTGCAGCTACAGGAGCATACACACCGTGAGTGGGAGGTCCTGAGGCGGACACCGCAACTGATACACAATCACGTCGCCTCCGTCCCCAACAGGCTGCAGCAAGTAATCGAGAATGAAGGTGGCTGGACTAAATATTAATGTGTCAGAAATAATTTTCCTATGTAATCAAAGTCACATACTGAATACATCTGAATATCTGTCAAATTGTATAATAAATGTAAAGAAAACAATCTTCTTCTAATATCCCCACTTGTGCAGTATGTATTCAGGATGATTTAAGTCAAACAAATCCTAGCATTATACTTATAATTATGATGAAAGAGTACAGTATCATATATGATAAATATATTGCATGTGAAATAATTACTATATCTACCACGTTAGTTTTTAGTTTAACAGATTTATTGACAAAGCTTGTAGTACAGTTTGCCTATTCTGAGTAATTGAGTGAGGTTTTGACACCGAGGGTGGTCTCACTGCCACGCAGGACAGAGGTTCATACACAAAGAAATACAACATATTCATTAACAGCTATATATATATATATAT
>NW_024736619.1:0-16327 GCF_018991925.1 Homarus americanus
AATGCTGGCATCTGTACAGGCCAGCGCGTAGTAATACATAGATAGATGTAAAGAGAGAAGACAGAGTCCTCGTGGCGTGACCGCGAGGTTCTGCGTCCTACTGTATATATATATCTCCCGTACGAGAATAGAACCTACTTTTAAAGACAACAAGTGTTTGTGTATACCCTCAGTAGTATAGAACATTCTTTGGGTATCTGACAATACGCTAGAAATACCTAAGGAGCGAATGGAATTATCTGAAACCTGGAGACCTGATCGAAAACGAGGTCGAGGTTTTCTTCTGTCGTCTTTGTCCGTCATCGTCCTAGTTCACTTCTTTATAATCTTCATCGTCATTTAAAATTTAGATTATATTTAGCGCTTGTGAGACCTCACCTGGATTACACATTTCAGTTCTGGTCACCCTATTACAGAATGGATATAGAATCCTTGGAAAGAATCCAGAGGAGAATGACAAGACTAATCCCGGGCATTAGAAACCTTGAGTACAGAGACAGGTTAAAGCATCTTAATTTGCACTCCCTCGAGAGACGTAGAGTGAGGGGCGATATGATAGAGGTGTATAAATGGAAGTCAGGGTTAAACAAAGGGGACATTACAAAGGTACTCAAACTATCCAACCAGGAGCGAACTCGTAACAGTGGTTTTAAATTTGACAAATTTAGATTTAGGAGTGAAATAGGTAAACACTGGTTTGGAAACAGAGTAGTGGATGAAAGGAACAAATTACCAAATATCATCATTAACTCGAATACTCTGGATAGCTTCAAGCATAGGTTGGATGCTTATATGAGCAATAGGGGTTGGGTATAAACGGGACTGCCCAGTATGGGCCAATAGGCCCGCTGCAGTTTCCTCCATTCTTATGTTCTTATTTCCCACTTCCTGTTGCTCTACAACCATCCCTTTCTTCCTCTTCCTCTTTATCTTTCTCTATTCCTCTCGTTCCTGTGCCACTTCACATTCATCTTCCTTTTATCTCCATCCCCCACTCCATCCTAGGTGGCGTCCTTTATGTGTCTTCTTACGACAGCATTTGTCATAATGGCCCACACGACCACAAAGTCTGCACTGAACTTTGCTAGCAGGGCACTTGACTGTGTAAGCCCAGTGACCCTGGCGGTCGCAACTTCTGCACACACTTTGAGCAGCTGGGCACTGGGAGGCATTATGCTGTCTCGCACAGCTGTTACACAAAACTGCTGCTGAAGGTGTAGCTGGAGGGTGAGGGGTGGGGTTACTTTGCTGCTTCTTACCCTTTCTGTAGGAAGACACCGCCCTCACCTGGTCAGGTTATGAGCGTAAAGCTGAAGTCGCACACCTGGCGGCCTCGTACGCTCGACATTTCGTAACAACATCTTGAAGGGAGGAAGTGGGGTCGAGGGAAATGAGACGCTGAACTAGCTCTTCATCTCGGACACCCGTCAAGATAATTGTCTTAAGTTGTGTCTCTTCACAGACTTGAGAATGTCCGGGACAAACATCAACTTCCTCTGAACATCTTTTGAGCCTTACAAAAAACGCGTCAAAAGATTCTCCATCAAGCTGTTTACATTGGAGGAGTTCTCTTCTCCTGAGTGCTTCGTTGCGCTGTCCCTTGACGTGTTCCTGCAACTTGTCGAGCACGGCCTCTACTGTCAGAGTTGTCGTAGGAGGCACTTGAAGTGTGTGCTCGAGAGTACGTTGTGTCTCTAAGGACAAGCACATACGAAGCTGTATCATTTGT
This sequence comes from Homarus americanus, assembly GCF_018991925.1. Taxonomy (NCBI): domain Eukaryota; kingdom Metazoa; phylum Arthropoda; class Malacostraca; order Decapoda; family Nephropidae; genus Homarus; species Homarus americanus. The sequence continues at coordinate 1,730 of NW_024736619.1, forward strand.
TTCGGCTGTGATAAACTTGACAAGTCAACCATTGTTGCGTAGTCTTGCCAACGTCGACGCCATTCCCGAAACATCTGAAAAGAAGCGTCAGACATCAGAGAGGGAGGCGTCTGTACAGCAGCCTTTTGAGGTGTTGTTCCGACTCTGGGAAATGAGGTACCAGTACCTCTAGTCGCATCAACATTATTAGTAGCAGACGAATCTTGTACGGTAGATCGTTGTGGGGAGGCTAACAGAGAAATCAAGACTTCAAATCTGGCTTGATCCTCCTGTCTTCTAAGGTCATCCTCACGTCTACGTATCTCTTCGAGTTCTCTGCGTGTTTGTTCTTCTTTGTGGCGTCGTCTTTCAGACTCTTTGTACCTAATTTCTTCCTCTTCTCTCCTTGTAATATCGTCCTGGCATCGAGAAGTTTCCATCCACATTATCAGTTGAAGGAGATCTGTGGACACATGCATCGCAGGAGAGCTGGCTCGCGACGAGTGAGGAGATTCTGTGGGTGACTCGGCGTTGTCACTGTGGGGAGCGTGGGGCGTAAGCGTGGGTGGGGAGAGGTCTCCCACACTAAAACTCGTAACCCCATCGTCCAGGGTATCGTTTTGATCCCTGTGAGACATGCCGACTGCTTCTGTACTCTATCTGTGCAAAAGATCGGGTCAGCCCCTCGTAATCTATGCACAGAATTACAGAAGTAAGTCACAAGAAAATGCTGTATAAGGTGAATGCGTGTGTGTGTGTGTGTCTGGCGGGAGGGGAGAGACTTGGCGCGCTGCCAGACGTAGGAGCGAGTTGGCAGCGTCGAGGGCTGGCTCAGTCACCCTCAGACCAGAGACAGGAGAGCACGTACTGTCGGGCCGCTCCCTTAGTCATCTGACCACAACTTGCACAGACAATTATGATTAAAATACACAGCACAGCACTTCACAAAACACTTCACTTCACAGCACAGCACTGTACACAGCATAGTACTTCACAACACTGTAAGTCTAGAGGCTTGTAGTAGTCTTGCTGTCTGAAGCTGAAGTCACTGAAGACAAGACGCCATTAACAGAGTCCGGGGGAAGGCTTGGTCCACTGTATCTCACCGAGAAATACTCACTGCGCCATCTAGCGTATTGTCAGATACCCAAAGAATGTTCTATACTACTGAGGGTATACACAAACACTTGTTGTCTTTAAAAGTAGGTTCTATTCTCGTTAGGGAGATATATATATATACAGTAGGACGCAGAACCTCGCGGTCACGCCACGAGGACTCTGTCTTCTCTCTTTACATCTATCTATGTATTACTACGCGCTGGCCTGTACAGATGCCAGCATTCACAAGCTAAATACATAAAGTATAAATGTGATAATTTATATACATAACATGGTGCACAATAAATGGAATATTACATAGAATTAATACATGTTCTGCAATACTTTACTATACATAATTAATAAGAGTAATATAACAATATACAGCTGAAGGTACTACTTTGTGTCCATATATATCATACAATATTAATTGGTGTTAATTGACTGTCTGAGGCTCAAAGAGTTCCTCCCGCGCTTCAACTTAACCTCGGCTTCATTTCATCTTCAGTGGCGTCCTCTTAGACCCAACTCGGCAGCCTTCAAAAGGTGACGCTGTCTCCCCTTGGTCTGATGTTACCTGGCGTGTTCTAATTTACGTACAGGTAAAAATGTTGCTCCCCCGCCACCGAGGCCAAGCAAAGCCCTAAGTAGCAATGAACCCCATCAAGAGAGAGGTCCATTGTGAGTGGTTCCTATCCATTACCTGATCCTTACCTAGCCTCTACCCCCTCACCTGACCTTCACTTAACCTCCTCAACTCTTCACCTGACCTCTTCACCTTCACCTGACCTCTTCCTCTTCACCTGACCTCTTCCCCTTCACCTGACCTCTTCCACACTTCACCTAACCTCTTCTCCTTCACCTGACCACATCAACCCTTCACCAGACCTCTTCCTCTTCACCTGACCTCTTCCTCTTCACCTGACCACTTCCACACTTCACCTAACCTCTTCTCCTTCACCTGACCACATCAACCCTTCACCTGACCTCTTCCTCTTCACCTGACCTTTTCCACACTTCACCTAACCTCTTCTCCTTCACCTGACCACATCAACCCTTCACCTAACCACTTCTATCCTTCACCTGACCCCCAACTCATCTCCCCGCCCCCTTCTCTCACCTAAATCCCAGGCGAGGAGAGAGAGAACCTGAGCCACATAATGAAACTAATTGCCATTTGAGACCCGATACCAGAGATTGACAGATGACTGGCTGGGACGTCTGTCATTATCCCACCTTATATAAGGAATTGCTTACGCTATATATTAAATTATATATGTCATTTTAGCTTACCTTAAGCATGGTTATGAATATTTTGTATAATTTTATAACACATCTATTGTACTGTGTTTCTATAGTAAATTATAGTACTGTATTATATATATTACTATATTAAATTATACATTCACTATCTAATATGAAATTACACTATACTAATACCATACTATATCACCCTATATAAGAACATAAGAATGGACGAAACTGCAGCGGGCCTATTGGCCCATACTGGGCAGTCCCGTTTACACCCAACCCCTATTGCTCATATGAGCATCCAACCTATGTTTGAAGCAATTCAGCGTATTCGAGTTAATGATGATATTTGGTAACTTGTTCCATTCATCCACTACTCTGTTTCCAAACCAGTGTTTACCTATTTCGCGCCTAAATCTAAATTTGTCTAATTTAAAACCATTGTTACGAGTTCGCTGCTAGTTGGATAATTTGAGTACCTTTGTAATGTCCCCTTTGTTTAGCCCTGCCTTCCACTTATACATCTCTATCAGGTCGCCCCTCGCTCTACGTCTCTCAAGGGAGTGCAAATTAAGATGCTTTAACCTGTCTCTATACTCAAGGTTCCTAATGCCCGGGATTAGTCTTGTCATTCTCCTCTGCAGTCTTTCCAAGGATTCTATATCCATTCTGTAATACGGTGACCAGAACTGAACTGCATAATCCAGGTGTGGTCTCACAAGAGCAAGATACAGTTTTAGGATGACCTCGCTAGTCTTGTAACTAACACTCCTTTGTATGAACCCAAGTACTTTATTAGCCTTGTTTCGAGCAAAAACACTTTGTTTACTTGGCTTAAGGTTCCTACTTATCATTACTCCTAAATCTCTCTCGCAGTCGGATTTCTCTATGGCATCGTTGTTCATCTGGTATCTGGTTTCCCTGTTTACATCTCCTATACTGAGTACTTTACATTTGTCGACATTGAATTTCATCTGCCATTTTTCAGACCATTCGAAAAATTTGTTTAGATCTTCCTGTAGTTTTGCCGAGTCCTCGTCAGATTTGATAACACGTCCTATATATCACATTTTACTTCTTATATCACACCACACGAAGCATATATAATTACATAGACCTACAGTATATTTATATATATATATATATATATATATATATATATATATATATATATATATATATATATATATATATATATATATATATATATATATATATATATATATATTTTTTTTTATAATTTTTTTTTGGGGGGGGGGGGACAGAAATCCAACATCTATCACAATTCGCCATCAGTTACACAAGCTGTATATATGACCCCTGTACCACTAAGGAAAAGATCGTGTTACCTGACTCACGCACGCACTTGTTGATAATGAGGATACGAGTCATTAATTTTTCCCCCAGTAGTGTTCATTCAGTGGTGTGTGTGTGTCCCTCTCATACGTTCACTTACCCGAGACGAAATAAAACCCCCAGATTTACACGGTCGACAACTAACGTGTAGGAATATCAACCAAGAAGCAACATAAATACTGGTATAATTTGATCCCACCAACCACGGTCACCAGCAGTATAATTAATGGTGTTACAGGTATATAATTCCCCTTTCAACAACCTTGAACCTACCCTTCCATAATTTTTGTATAGTTATTATCTCTTGTTTGGACCTATCTTGAGTACGTAAATAAAGAGGTTTGTTATAAAGCTTAGGAATACACGGAAGCAAATAATTTATTCACCTTAATTAGTTTCAAATGTAAAAAAATCTACCTGTATTATTATTATATAGTCTATCTTAGTCTTTATATGACCGGTAATAACAACATTGAATGCAATTAATCTAAAAACAAATATTCATCATTTTGCTTCATTTCTTCTCACACTGAATCACTTAATTATTTCTACTGTCAGAAATGATCACAAAATCTACGTTGTTTCCATACATAACAAATAAATCTCCCTGGAGCCTTTTATCACGCTGGGGGTCGAGGAGTGACTCAGCGGGTAAGCAACAAACATACAGTACGACTCCGCCTCAGGCATTATGGCCACATTTGACAAGGTTGGCTCTACACCCAGGAGGTCGCAACACCCAGGTTACGCCGCCCATTAATTCACACGACACACAGGATTACCGACACCCAGAGGTAACTACAATGAAATACACTTAAAATACACGAAAAATACAGACTAGGTAACTCATTATGTCCACAGGTACCAGACTACAGCAAGATACACAGGGATTAATTACACACACACACACACACACACACACAGACAAGGCTGCAGTCGTTTTTCTTGGAATTAGACGTTTGCCAAGGTATTGATTTCCTTCCTCACTAGTAGACGCTAAGCCTGAAGTGTAATGTATAGTGAATGACGATTTTATATTTAATATCTGATGAATGCGAAGAACAGATTACAAAAACAAAAAATAAATGATTAAAGTTACAAAAAAATTTTAATGGACTTGATTTTGTTTAGTTTGGTCTTCAAAATCCGAAATAGACGAAAAGGAGATCAATTGAATCTTTAAAAAAAACAGAAAAATTAACTAAAAGAAATTGGTAAAAAAGGCAAATAAGAAGGATGAAATATAAAAAGTAGAAAAGGAATAAGAGGAAACTTGATAAACAACAAACCAGCTGTTAAAATGCGATAGCGTCACCGATAATTCTACGGACGTTATTCTCCGCGTTTTATTTGGTCTTGACGAGTGTTCAACTACCATTACTACCACCTCCACCACCACTATTACCACCACAAACATCGCAATTACCACTAACACCACCAACACCACTATTACCACCACCATTACCACCACCAACACCACCACTATTACCACCACCATTACCACCACCAACAACATCACTATTACCACCACCACCAACACCACCATTATCTCAACCACTATCACCACTATCATTACTACCACTACCTGCACCACTATGACCACCATCACTTCACCCCACCATTACCACCACATTGCTACTTAACACATGCTGGGGACATAGTTAATGGCCCCGCCTGACAATGAGGGAAACTTAGTCGCCACACAATAGATGGAGGAATATAGTGTGTATGTGTGTGTGTGTGTGTGTGTGTGTGTGTGTGTGTGTGTGTGTGTGTGTGTGTGTGGTCAATACTCTTTCCTCTGTACACGCGTCAATCTGGGTAGCTTCTATTGCGTTCTGATATAAAGTGACGTCAGTGAGTTATAATGAAAAGTGACATAAGGAAGCTCCGGTGAAGAGAGACACACTGGAGAAATGAAGAAAATTGCAGTTAGCTCAGAAAAGTGACGGAAGATGATAGAAAGTAATGGGAACAATGAAAAAAGTACAGAGATATATTAAAAAAGTAATGTGGGAAATGGAAAAAATAATAATACCTAGGAAAATAGTACAGGTAGACATGATGAGTAAAAGTACCCAAGAAAAGTAACATCAACTCATCCCAGACATAAATAACAAGACATTTAATAACTCAAGAGACATACACGTGTTATTAGAGTCACGTGTTAGAGGAGGGAATGAAGAACTCGAAGAATTCATTTACGTAAAGGTAATATACTCAAAGGGTTTAATTTTTCCTACCCTAAGCGTGAAGAACGTAACATGGCTTGGGTACAACAGTTTGCCAGGAGCGTGAAGCGTTCATGAATCCTCTTGGTACATATTGCCTCACGCTTATTAATACGGTGTTATGATGAAAATATTCCTCGTCAATGAAAAAAATAATCATGTACCTAAAGGGTTGGTTTAAGATGTAAGAAATAACGTCAAGAAATAACACCGAGACTTTACCGTAACCAAAGACATTTAGCTAAGAACAAATTAAAAGACAAAGTTAATGCTACAGATTTTTTTCTAAGGTCATCTACTTTACTGGTGTTAAGTAAATGTATCTACTTAAGGTCCAGTGTTAATGTAAACTTAGTGTTATTTATGAATGTTAGTTAGTGAGCTTATTTGATTGAGTTATGTAAAATATTAAACATCCAGTTATGAGAAATACACGTCGCGGAAACCACTAATAATGTGATCCCATCAGACCTGAATACTGCTACTATATTTTGGTTAAGTTCTACACGTGACATCTATGATTATCAGTTACATGAGTTGTACAAGGACACACGAGGGGGAGGGGGAGACACACGAGGGGGAGGGGAACACGGAGGGGAGGAGGACACACGAGGGGGGAGACACACGAGGGGGGGAGGGGGAACACACGAGGGGGAGGGGACACACGAGGGGGAGGGGGATACACGAGGGAGGAGGGTGACACACGAGGGGGGAAACACAAGGGGAGGGCAGGACACACGAGGGGGGAAACACAGTGGGGGGAGGTGGACACACGAGGGGGGAGGGTGACACACGAGGGGGGAGGGTGACACACAAGAGGGAGGGTGACACACGAGGGGGGAGGGTGACACACAAGAGGGACACAACTCAGCCTTAGGCACCGAAGCTTCTACAGACTCCAATAACAGCAACATCGGGTTGAGGGTGTTCGAGTCCTGTCATAAAAGAGACGTGGAAACAACTGTCCATATTAATACAGAAGTTGTATTGAAGGAAGAGAGGACAAGTAGGGCTAGGGGTTAGGTTAGGTTTAGAGGTAAAAGTGGATGGGTTGTTACACTTGTAAGAGAAAGGAACAATTCTCGCCGATATCTACTACCTCATAACTCATAACCCCCTACATATTCTACGACCTCATACCCCCAACATATTCTATGACCTCATATCTTCCTACATGCTTTACGACCTCATTTCCTCCCGTATCTACGACCACATATCCTCCTACAACTACACACTTGTCTCTTGTACATCCATTTTGTCACCCATCCATCCATTTACACGACTCCATAAAAGCAGATTGACAGAAAATCGTTTTCACGCGCGACGCTTCTTGTTCCCGGCCTGATGGTATGGCCTATGGGAGGGCCCGGCGGAGACGTGGGCTTTAGGGAGGAGTTCTTGAAACACCCAAATTGGGGAACGTTCATCAATGCTCGTCTGATGTCATTGTTTACAAATTGTGTGAAAGACCGGACGGACAGAGTGACTTCTATATGACAACCTGTCGAGGGAAGACGCGATATCAAGGATTCATTTTCTGTGTAATTCCTTTTCATTTCTTCGATTTTTTGTCTGAAAAACGTCATTTAATCTTTCGCTTATTGTGCCATGATGCCAAAACCATTATAATGTAACACTTTTTCACACACACAACAGATGCAATTTTCCTTTTCTACCATTGTAAACAAGATCCATTCATTCACTACCTTGAGACACGTGTTTTATATGCCTCCAGCCATACATACAAACATAATATACTCTTTCAGACGCTCCACTGACGACCAAGGTAAAGTGAGCCTTGCCGCAGGTTCAGTTGATCACACAGATGGGATCCTGAACTTCGAGCCCTTCCCTCTCATTCACCTTTTGTGACAGACTGACACGGATGATCTATGGTTTATGGCTGAGAATAAATACAATGATTAACCACAAAAGAATAACCAGATAAAAGCCAAAGTGACGATAGAAGCATTAGGGTACGGATCCCGGTGGCTATTTCCTTGATGTTTCCTGGGACTAAGAGGAGACACTGCTGACGCTCCCGGGTCGTGTGTGTGTGTATGTCTCTTGTGATGGAAATGGGATTCTTAGATATGCTAATTCCAAAGGCTTGTGTAGGATGGTGTGGGAACATTAGCGTTGTTGAGAGATGCACATCACAAGACGTCAAGTTATTATTTCGTTTTTCCTCGTCATATACCCGGCAGGTAAACTACTCATTAGTCCACCCAGGTACAGGTCACCCACCCACATCGGGGACGAGGGGGGGGAAGGAGTTGCAAAGAATGGAGAAAAAAACAAAAACAAATCAAGAGTGAGAAACGATATATATTTTGTGTTGTCAAAGTAAGGGAAACAATTGAGACCCTGCAATTGTGTGTAAATGATGCAGAAGGTTAGATGAGCAACCTGGGACTTGGTCACAATTTTCGTGATGCCATATAGCAGCAGGGTCTACCATTAGACAACACATTATGCTTCCAATATCTTCCCAGGCGGTAGTACCTCCCTGTTTGATAACTACCTACTACTTTCTTTAACTATACCTGCTGTCTGTAGCCTTCACATTGAGACACATTCAACAGTTATTATTTCTCCTTTTCTTTCATACCTGTTGAGGAAATTTACCTATACACACACTATTGAGACTTTAACTACATCAGCATTATCTATGCAGAACCTTAAGTAAATTTATATTATAATGTCATTGTAATAACATTCTTTGTGATGCTTATACAATAAAACCTACTAAGTCTCCTGTATATTTTCCTCTTATTCATATCCATTAGTGTAATTTATTCCTGAAAATTTTGTTAACGTAATTTTTCAGGTATTGTTATTGTAATCGACGTTCTCTATCTGATGACGTGAGTTGCCATACTGTACCTATGGCAGCACCGGGATGTGTGTGTGTGTGTGTGTGTGTGTGTTTACTTAAATTTACATACACACATACACTCACATACATCAAACCCTACAAAAAATCTGCATACATCAAACGGTGAAAATTTACACATAAAGTACTCTGTTAAAGGTCTATCTTTGAGGCAATGTAAACCCCACGGCTGACGTCATCAATACCTCATTTACGATTCCATCAGATCTCTTGTGTGTTATTACTAATTTTTGACCTCTTTTATAATAATGTCATACAAATATTACTGTTGGTTAGGTTAGGTTAAATTAGCGATGGGTTATGTTACTGTAATGGAAGAGAAGGTTAGATGTTAGAGATAATAGATAGGTCAGCCGAGGTTAAGTTAGGTAACTTTAGGAGAAGAGTAGAACTGGTTAGAGGTTAGTTAAGTAAGGTCTAACTTAAGTAAAGTCTGGCTTCAGTAAGACGTAGTTTAAGGAGATCAGGACGTAGCCTGAAACAGAGGTTGTACGAGTATAGAGGCGACGTACTTCAACATCGGCCTTAGAATTTACTTGTCCTATATATAGAAAAGTTTGGACACTTTCCAAAATGGCAAAGAATTGGGATAATCTGCCAAGATCTGGATAAAGGGATAAGTCGAGCAATAGAAGAGGCCCACATACCAACGGCAAAGCAGACGACCAATCATCAAGAAGGATTCCTCTGTCTTTCAAAGGTAGCGGGAAGGATAATGGTGAGGTCAATGCGGGAGGCGGCCAGGAAGACGAACCTTACATTTAAACCTGTGTTCCTCTTGCTGTTCATATGCTGTGTGAACAAGGCCAAGGACCTAAGTATTACATAATAACTCCAGTAATGAGCACAACACAACCCCCACTCTTACTGGTCTTAAGTAAAGTAAAAGATAAATATTTCTTTATATCGAGGAAGACAGAGATATTATCCATCCTTAACCTTAAGACAATATTGCTGGCAACCCCGCCTTAAGACAATAGGTAAACACTGGACACCCAAACTACCCAATTAGTGACGTCTAGTTATGTGCGTCAGAGTTACATAAGTCGAGCTGTAACTCAACCAAGTTATTACTTCGCGCTAACGAGTACCATCACTCAGAGTGTCGCTGCCTGACCTTTGATCACTATCTTCCTCTTCGATACCTAAAGCTTAAGTCATCAGGGTAGTAAGGGGAGGCCACGTGAGGTCTTGTTGATATTCGGACTCCGTACATGACTTAAACTAGAATACTAGACCTGACTTCATATACAGACAGACAGATAGATGTTGTGGGAGTACAGACAAACGGATAGGACAAAAATAAGCAGAGATAGACAGATAAATTAAACCAAACTGCATCACTATAAGGGGCTGTTAGGATAACAAATCACTCCGTAATTATCTGGAATACTGGTATTCTGAGTTAAAATTGTTTGTAAAAATAAATCTACTGCCATTAGAGAAGCTCTAATGCGGCTCAGGTGAGGTCTATCAGCTTGCCTGTCACCTGATGCTACAGATTAATTAGAAAGAAAAATAATGATAAGAGAACGAAAAATCTCGTATATAGAGTATGTACTGTATATGTGGATAACATTCATACGTGTACAAAACTTATGTAAATACCGAGAATGAATATTTAGTAGCTTGTCATTACTTCTCTTAACCCATCTCTACAGAAGTTATAACTCCCTGACAACAATAAATTAGTTCATTAATAAAATCACTTTAACACAGTCCCTTGAACCCCATGACTTATATCTGTAGAGTACGATGCTTTGACCTTTTGAAGAGGATGACCTACCTGTTCCCTGGAGCAAGATGACACTAATCAGGGGGTAAAGTCACATCATTGTCTCGTGGGACACGTTTCCACCCTACGTGAATCCATCTGTATAAGAGTTGTAAACACAGTAACTGCCAGCATTATGACCAATTGGATTTTGTCGGTACGCGGAAAGGAGAAGGCTACGTCTACCTTTATTGTCACCTTGTTCTATATTTTTCTGTAAACTTGATACGTCTTTACTTTCATCCGACTTTTCGCCCTCAGCTCACATGGTGGCGGTAATGGAAGTAATGATCGCATTAAGCAAGCCACAAGTGGGTGACTCAGATGAACGATGGCCGACCCACAGCAGTACGGTGCACCAGCGTCCAAGGTCAGAGAGAGGGAGGTGACAATGCCCCCCTCCCCCCACACACACATTATGTGATAACAAAAAAAACCACCAAGGAGGCATCCTGACCAGTCAAGGATACCACTCACCCTTCATGCTAGCAACTAAGTTCTGCAGTCACTACCACTACTGACCTATAATCTAAGACATCAGGCTACCGAGGAACTAGCTGCTATTATCACTAGTATGGACACTGAACCTATAATATTTGGGAGGTCAGTTTAGCCAGCAAATATTCGGTACAGTCTGTGGTCGAGGTATTGACCGAAGGTTCAAGACACTGGGTTAGGTAGCGACTAAATAAGTGCCACCAAAGGATACCGACCGATTCATCAGGCTTACGCGAGTCTCTTGGTAACGTTGGGTAGTTATTTCACAGGATGGTGAAAATAATATACTGATTGTTCTGTGTGGTGTGGTTGTGTGGCTGTGGTGGTGGTGTGGTAATGGTGGTCGTAGTGGTGGTGGTGGTGTGGTAGTGGTGTTGTGTGGTAATGGTGGTCGTAGTGGTGGTTATATGGTGGTAGTGATGATGGTGTGATTGTGGTGGTGATACGGTGGCAATGATCGTGCTCCACTCCATTGTGTACCATACGTCAATACACCTTCATATATATGTGTGTGTGTGTGTGTGTGTGTGTGTGTGTGTGTGTGCAATTAACAAACAGACACGTGAACCCACTGTCAAATAGAATAAACATCTATTTCCGGGTTAAGACCAAAAGGAGGAGTAACCACCATAAACCTGGATCACGTCACAGCGCAACTCGGCAGCCATTGATGTGGGGAGGGAGGGGGGGGTCACATCTTCCATGGTAAACACTTTAAATATTATGAGTGATGATATGGTAAACAACATGACACGATAATGTCTGTCTGTCTGTCTGTCTGTCTGCCTTTCATACTCTCACCCACAATGGAGAGGCCTACCAAGTGCACTCTATTTTCTCTCACCACCGCTGTCTACACCTACACTATGGTTACTCACACGAGCCAGAAGCACCGGACATGGAGTAGAAAAATTGTCCTCGTTGCAGATATCAGAGATGGTGACGTCATCGTGTGGGTAGCAACGGACCCTGGTGTTATGGTGAAGTAATGGTGAGGTGATGGTGATGTTGAGGCAATAGTAAAAGGAGATGGTGATGGTGAATAGATGGTGAAGTTGTTGGGAAGGCCACAGTGAGGTAACGATGAGAATGGTGATATTATGGTGAAATAATGGAGAGGTGACTGGAGGAACTATTCACTAGAGGACCGATGCTGGTGAAGGGTTACTGGTGAAGGGTTACTGGTGAACTTGCTAAAATGATGGTGAAAAGATGGTGAGGTTATACTGGTGCACCACTGACGTATGAATGAAGAAGTAATGATAAAAAGATAGCTAATAGGAATGATGGTGACGTAGTGGTGAGATATAAGAGAAGAGGTGATGGTGAGTTTTAATGATGATGTGGTAGGGTGATGGTGAGCGTTTATAAAGCGTAATGGTCCGGGTTCACAAGCTTTTACATATACGTGAACGCTTTAAGATTATAACACACACACACACACACACACACACACACCATTTTTATCCTTCATATCCCGAGAAAATTTACTCGATTAAAATAAATATCTATGACCTGGAACCTCGACCACTATGTTATGCTGTAAAAATAAACTCATAACTAGACCCTCCACAAGGTACCATGTTTATTATGTCTTATGGTCCTGTCCAGCAGTCACTTATCTTATTATCTTACCAAAATTTGAATATTTTACTCTTATTACTTTTGTTTTTCTTATCTTCTCTTGTCTTCGGTGTTTATCTGTGTTTTCTTTGTTTAAAGGATTTTATGTTTATTATTGTTACTGTTTTGCTTATCTACTGATGCCAAGTTACCACCAGTCTCTCTTTTCCCGTTTACCCTTCCTCCCGCACACCAACACTCCCTCACATCAATTCTTCACCCACAACACTGCCCACACAATAACACTCCCCACACCCCCTACACACTCACGACACTTGTCATGAAATATCGCCTCTTCTTCTCTAAATACACAATAGATCGACTTGTTGCCAGCCCCACATAATAATATATAAATTATCTCAATACTAACCCATTGTCCTTCACTCCTCCCACTGTGGCTATCACGTACGTCTGGGTGATAACAATACATGTAGATAAATACACGTAAATATTAGTGACAGCGACGATAATATTCTCATACATATTAGAACATCCTCTTGTCGATACCTACCCTCTTAATATTTTAATTTATGTCATATGATATGGGTATAATTAAATACATACACATATTGTATATACCAACAACATGAATACATATCCCGTCTGCCTATACCACCCTCTTAAGCGTCAGTATTGAGTATTTCTTTAACTACTATTGACATATTGAGTATACAACACGACACAGACCTTGGGAGGGGACAGGAAGTAGTATACAGTACACTGAGTACAGGCTATTCACATCACGTACACACCTGTCCCGTAAAAGGGGATATATGACCATCCTCTCCTCTATAGCCATCATAACACATGCGAGGTCCGCAATACATAAATAGTCCAGGATGTCCCGCACTTCACCCCGACATCCAAGTCTCTCATTTTGTAGTGTCATAGAGGGAAGATCTAGCCAAAACTAATGGCTCATCACTTTTTTGGTAGATTTTAGTGTATATAAACAGAAAATAATTTCAGTTTCAATATTTTGCAACCTTTTGCTAGGTAAATTTTAGCGTGAAATTTCTCGAAAATCTAATGTACAGCTGCATTAGTGCATTACAATTAAATAGTGAACATTGCTTTCTGACTTCATTCTTTAACAACCCAACTAACAATATTTTTTTCTGTTTCAGATTCTGATGCATTTATAAGTTGATAATATTTGCGATGGCTGCTTGTGTCAGGACGAGGAACCAAAAATCCAGCCATCTCAGTCACTATCTTGGTCTGGGAGAGAGCTCCTGAAGTCAGAGTTGCCTACATTGAGAGATGCTTTGAGATACGGTGTTTTAATCAGGCAAATCAGTGAAAAGAACCAAAGAACTTACACAAACAAAGACATTGCCAGTGATATGACCAAAGCTGTCTTAAAATAGTACACTCTGCTGATCGCCTGCCCGGGTTTCCAGCTGCAGCTGTCAGAAGAAGATTAGTGAGAGACTGCTAGCCAGTTGGGAAAAGGCAAGCGATATCTCTCTTGGGAGAGGAAAACTTGCAGTTAAGGACAGCTTTGCCAAGCAACTGGACCAGTTATTTGACATAATTACTTGCAAGTGCCCAATTGTTCTCTGTCCTGAGTTTGGATGCGATCTTGACTGTAAATCCGAGGCCCACTTCTCCTGTATTTGCAAGCGTGAACTGAAGATTCCTGTGATCGAACTGGCATTTGTCAAAGCACAGAGAGAGAAGACTGGCAGTATAGGGGCTCTCATGATTTCTAGCCAAGATATTCCGGAGTCCAAGAGACAGGAGGCTGCCACAGAGAGACAGAAGAGGTAAAAACGGCCGATGATTGGAGTCAAGCTGATTCAGAGTTTAATGACTTCCCCATGGCTGATCCGAGTGCTGACCAGGAGAATGGTGACTTTGTCCCTAACCCAGAAAATAATGATCCCAAA
>NW_024736620.1:0-32669 GCF_018991925.1 Homarus americanus
CAGGTATACCTCAGACACCCTGGTACACCTCTGACACTCAGGTACACCTCAGACACTCCTAGGTACTCCTCTGACACTCCCTGGTACAACTCTGACACTCCCAGGTACACCGCTGACACTCCCAGGTACACCTCTTACACTTATTGGTTCTCCACTGACATTCCCAGGTACACCTCAGACACTGCCAGGTACCTCAGACACTCCCAGGTACACCTCAGACACTCCAGGTACCTCAGACTCTCCCAGGTGCACCTCTCACACTCCCAGGTACACCTCCGACACTCCCAGGTACCTCTGACACTCCCAGGTACACCTCTGACACTCCCAGGTACCTCTGACCTCCAGGTACACCTCTGACACTCCAGGTACTCCACTGACATTCCGGTACTCCTCCTGACACTCAGGTACACGTCCGACACTCTAGGTACACCTCTGACATTCTCAGGTACATCTCTGACACTCCCAGGTACACCTCTGACACTGCCAGGTACACCTGTCACTCCCAGGTACACCTGTGACACTCCAGGTACACCTCCGACACTCCCAGGTACACCTCTGACACTCCGAGGTACACCCCGCACTCCCAGGTACTCCTCTGACACCAGGTACTCCTCTGACACTCCCAGGACACCTGTCACTCCCAGGTACCTCATACACTCCCAGGTACCTCAGACACTCCAGGTACACCTCTGTCTCCCAGGTACACCTCTGACATTCAGTACTCCTCTGACACCCACTTTGCCTGACCTCCAGGTACACTGACTCTCGGTACCTCTGGCACTCCAAGTTACCTCTGGCCTCTCAGGACACCTCCGACACTCCAAGTTGTCTCTGACACTCAGGTACACCTCTGACACTCCCAGGTACCTCTGACACTCCAGGTACACCTCAGACACTCCCTAGGTACTCCTCTGACACTCCCTCTCAACACTCAGGTACACCGCTGACACTCCCAGGTACACCTCTTACACTTCCTGGTTCTCCACTGACATTCAGGTACACCTCTGCCAGGTACACCTCAGACACTCCAAGTACACCTCAGACCTCCCGGTGCACCTCTCACCTCCAGGTACCTCAGACACTCCAGGTGCATCTCTCACACTCCAGGTACACCTCCGACACTCTAGGTACACCTCTGACACTCCCAGGTACACCTTTGATCTCCCAGGTATTCTGAACTTTACATCGATACTCCCAGGTACACCTCCGTCTCCCAGGTAAACCTCTGACCAGGTACTCCTCTGACACTCCTGGTTCACCTCTGACGCTCCCAGGTACCTCTGACACTCCTGGTACACCTCTGACACTCCAGGTACACCTCTGACACTCCCAGGTGCACCTCTCACACTCCCAGTGCACCTCCGCACTCCAGGTACCTCTGACACTCCCAGGTACACCTCTGACCTCCCAGACACCATGACCTCCCAGATACACCTCTGACCTCCAGGACACCTCTGACACTCCAGGTACTCCACAAATTCAGGTATGTCCGACACTCCTAGGTACACCTCTGACATTCTCAGGTACATCTCTGACCTCCCAGGCACACCTTTGACACCAGGTACACCTCTGCCTCCCAGGTACACCTGTGACACCAGGTACACCTACACTCCCAGGTTCTCTGCCTCAGGTACACCCTGACACTCCCAATTACTCCTGACCTCCAGGTACTCCTCTGACACTCCTGGATACCTCTGACCTCCTAGGTACACCTCATACACTCCCAGGTACACCTCAGACACTCCCAGGTACACCTCTGTCACTCTCAGGTACACCTCTGACACTCCCAGGTACTCCTCTGACACTCCCTGGTACTTACCTTGCTCCAGGTACCACTGACTCTCCCAGGTACACCTCTGGCACTCTCAGGTACACCTCTGACACTCTCAGGGACACCTCCGACACTCCAGGTACACCTCTGACACTCCCAGGTACCTCCTGACACTCCCAGGTACACCTCTGACACTCCCAGGTACCTCTGATACCACTGTATCCTCACACTCCCAGGTACACCTCTGACACTCCCAGGTACACCCCAGACACTCCCAGATACACATCTGACACTCCCAGGCACTCTCAATCACTGCCAGGTACACCTCTGACACTCCCAGGTGCACTTATCACACTCCCAGGTGCACCTCTGACACTCCCAGGTACACCACTGACTCTCCCAGGTACACCTGGCACTCTCAGGTACCTCCTGACACTCTCAGGGACACCTCCGACACTCCAAGGTACACCTCTGACCTCCCAGGTACACCTCTGACACTCCCAGGTACACCTCTGACACTCCCAGGTACACCTCTGATACACATGTATACCTCCTGACCTCCCGGTACCTCTGACACCCCCAGGTACACCCCAGACACTCCCAGATACACATCTGACACTCCAGGTACACCTCTGACCTCCCAGGTAAACCTCTGACCTCCCAGGTACCTCTGACACTCCCAGGTACTCCACTGACATTCCCTGGTACTCCTCTGACACTCTAAGGTACACGTCCGACACTCCCTGGGTACACCTCTGACACTCTCAGGTATATCTTTGACACTCCCAGGTACACCTCTGACACTGCCAGGTACACCTCTGACACTCCCAGGTACACCTCCGATACTCCCAGGTACACCTCTGATGCTCCCAGGTACACCTCAGACACTCCCAGGTACACCTCAGACACCCCCAGGTACACCTCAGACACTCCCAGGAACACCTCTGACACTCCTAGGTACACCGCTGACACTGCCAGGTACACCTCTGACACTCCATGTACACCTCCGACACTCCCAGGTACACCTCTGACACTCCCAGGTACTCCACTGACCTCCCTGGTACCTGACACTCCCAGGTACACCTCTGACACTCCCAGGTACTCCACTGACACTCCCTGGTACACCCCTGCTCCCAGGTACCTCTGACCTCCCAGGTACACCCCTACCTCCCAGGTACACCTCTGACACTCCCAGGTACTCCTCTGACACTCCCTGGAACACCTGTCACTCCTAGGTACACCTCCCATACCTCCCAGTGCCTCAGACACTCCAGGTACACCTCTGTCACTCCCAGGTACACCTCTGACATTCCCAGGTACTCCTCTGACCTCCTTGGTGCCCACCTGACACTCCCAGGTACACCACTGACTCTCCCAGGTACACCTCTGGCACTCCCAGGTACACCTCCTGACCTCTCAGGGACACCTCCGACACTCCCAGGTACATCTCTGACACTCCCAGGTACACCTCTGACACTCCCAGGTACACCTCTGACACTCCCAGGTACACCTCGACACTCCTAGGTACTCCTCTGACACTCCCTGGTACATCTGACACTCCCAGGTACACCGCCCCGACACTCCCAGGTACACCACTCACTTCTGGTTCTCCACTGACATTCCCAGGTACACCTCACACACTGCCAGGTACACCTCAGACACTCCCAGGTACACCTCAGACATCAGGTGCACCTCTCACACTCCCAGGTACACCTCAGACACTCCCAGGTGCATCTCTCACACTCCCAGGTACACCTCCGACACTCCCAGGTACACCTCTGACACTCCCAGGTACACCTTTGATACTCCCAGGTACACCTCTGACACTCCGAGGTACACATCCGATACTCCCAGGTACACCTCCGTACTCCCAGGTAAACCTCTGACACTCCCAGGTACTCCTCTGACACTCCCTGGTTAACCTCTGACGCTCCCAGGTACACCTCTGACACTCCCTGGTACACCTCTGACACTCCCAGGTACACCTCTGACACTCCCAGGTGCACCTCTCACACTCCCAGGTACACCTCCGCCACTCCCAGGTACACACTCGACCTCCCAGGTACCTCTCAGCCTCCCAGGTACACCGCTGACACTCCCAGGTACACCTCTGACACTCCCAGGAACACCTCTGACACTCCCAGGTACTCCACTGAAATTCCCAGGTACATGTCCGACACTCCTAGGTACACCTCTGACATTCTCAGGTACATCTCTGACACTCCCAGGCACACCTTTGACACTGCCAGGTACACCTCTGACACTCCCAGGTACACCTGTGACACTCCCAGGTACACCTCCGACACTCCCAGGTACACCTCTGACACTCCCAGGTACACCCCTGACACTCCCAGGTACTCCTCTGACACTCCCAGGTACTCCTCTGACACTCCCTGGAACACACCTGACACTCCTAGGTACACCTCCTTGCTCCCAGGTACCTCAGACACTCCCAGGTACACCTCTGTCCTCTCCAGGTACACCTCTGACCTCCCAGGTACTCCTCTGCACTCTGGTGCCTGACACTCCCAGGTACACCACTGTCTCCCAGGTACACCTCTGGCACTCTCGGTACACCTCTGACACCTCAGGGACACCTCCGACACTCCAAGGTACCTCTGACACTCCCAGGTACACCTGACACTCCCAGGTACACCTCTGACACTCCACATTACACCTCTGATACACACATGTATACCTCTGACCTCCCAGGTACACCTCTGACACTCCCAGGTACACCCCAGACCTCCCAGATACACATCTGACACTCCAGGTACTCCTCAATCACTGCCAGGTACACCTCTGACACTCCCAGGTGCACTTATCACACTCCAGGTACACCTCTGACACTCCCAGGTACACCTCTGCCTCCCAGGTACACCTCTGGCACTCCCAGGTAAACCTCCAGCACTCCCAGGTACCTCCTGACACTCCCAGGTACTCCTGACATTCCCTGGTACTCCTCTGACACTCCAAGGTACGTCCGACCTCCCTAGGTACACCTCTGACACTCTCAGGTATATCTTGACCTCCCAGGTACACCTCTGACACTGCCAGGTACACCTCTGACACTCCCAGGTACACCTCCGATACTCCCAGGTACACCTCTGATGCTCCCAGGTTCAGACACTCCCAGGTACACCTCAGACACCCCCAGGTACACCTCGGACCTCCAGGAACACCTCTGACACTCCCCTAGGTACACCGCTGACACTGCCAGGTACACCTCTGGCACTCATGTACACCTCCGACACTCCCAGGTACCTCCTGACACTCCCAGGTACTCCACTGACACTCCTGGTACACCCCTGACACTCCCAGGTACACCTCTGACACTCCCAGGTACACCCCTGACACTCCCAGGTACACCTCAGCCTCCCAGGTACTCCTCTGACCTCCCTGGAACATACCTGACACTCCCAGGTACACCTTCACACTCCCAGGTACACCTCTGACACTCCCAGGTACACCTCTGACACTCCCAGGTACTCCACTGACATTCCTTGGTACACCTCTGACACTCCCAGGTACACGTCCGACACTCCCAGATACACCTCTGACACTCCCAGGTACACCTTTGACACTCCCAGGTACACCTCTGACACTCCCAGGTACTCCACTGACACTTCCTGGTACACCCCTGACACTCCCAGGTACACCCCTGACACTCTCAGGTACACCCCAAACACTCCCAGGTACACTTCTCACACTCCTAGGTACTAGGGTGTGTCAATTTTGTCAACATGTTAAAAATCAAATTTGGTAGTCAAAATATTGTGCCTCTTTATGTCTAAACTTGAGATTAGCAAACAAAAATGAATTGAAATAACTCTCACCTACATCAATTATACCTTAAAGTTTCAAATATCAGTATTTCAACAAATTAATGAGACTTGATTAGAATTATTCACTTGATATTAACTAATCTCATGTAAGCATATGGATTATGGAGTATTTTATGGTTCTATAGCTTGTGTACAATATGCATGTCAGAACATGAACATGAACAGGCTCTCCGTGTGGGACAGTTTAATTATTGTTTTGACTTGTACCAAGTGTGAGGATAAGGCGCCCGGCTCACTCTCCTTCTAGATATCATAGACGGTGGTTTGCTCTCATTGCACTTGCACCTACTCTACCAGACGAATTCTACATTTTAATGATTGTAAGTAGGGCATATTGATTGTCGCAGTTACTTATATCATTGTATAAAACATTATGTTCTAAGAAATTATTATGTTATTTCTGTTACAGCATTTTTGATAAACAAATTGATATTTTTTGAAACAACAATTGAATTATGAAACATTGAAATATTTTTCTATTTGTCAGATAGTGTGAAGATGTCAAAATTGAAGACAAGAAGTCAGTTGTCAACCCACTTGAGCCTGCTAGTTAGTAAAGGGAAGGAGCTTCCTGTATCAGAACTTCCAACAGTGAGAGACATGCTAAGATTAGGGTTACTCCTTCGAGAAAAAAATGCAAAGGACAGAAGGAACTATACAGATAAAGAACTCATAAATGACATGATAGTCCTCTTCTGCATCAATGGACAAAAGCTAATGCACTATTCAAACCACCTGTGATTAATCAGTGTCGAACTATTGAGCTAAAACTAACGAAATTATGGCACAAAGCAGTTGAAACATCACTTGGTAAAGGAAACTTGGCCAGGAAAAATGAATTTCTGCACACACTTGATACTCTGTTTGACATTTTGACCTGTAAGTGCTCCATACAATTATGTTCTGAATCCAACTGTTCTCACTCAGGTAAGAGAGAAAATAATTCCCACATTGATTGTGGTTGTCCTCGTGAAAAGAAGATCCCTGTTTTAGAGCTTGAATTTATAAAGGCACAGAGGACAAAGGCAGAAGGCCAAGGAAGTATGCAAATGGGTTTAATAGATTATTCAGAAACAAAGAAGCAGATTGCTAATGCCAAGAAGAGAACAAATCCGAGAGAGGGAACAAAAGAAGAAAATGAAGAGTGAAGAAGCCATCCAAAGAGAGGAAGAGCTGTGTCAAGATGTTTATCACTTCTTTGATAGTTCTTCTGATGAACAGGAAGCAACATCAGATGATAGTTCCAAAGAGCCATCTGAACCTTTACCAAAGAAAATGAAATACAACACAAGAAATATTTCAAATATTGCTTTAGCTAGTATTCGCCACCATGCTGGACTTCGTGAGGCTGCAGAAATTGCAACTGCCGCTTGGATAGATGCAGGCCTCATCAGCCGAGAGGATGTATCTTTGGTGATAGATCATAATAAAATTAGAAGAGCACAAGAAAAATAATGAAGGAAATATCTGATCAGCATGAAAAAGATTTAAGCGAGGGAGGGCTCTCCTGTCTTTTGTTTGATGGAAGAATAGATGACACAAAAGTTTTGCTAGAAGTAGAGGGAGTGAACAGAAAGTTTCCAGGTCTCATCAAAGAAGAACACTACTCTGTCTGTTCTGAGCCTGGTGGTTGGTTTTTGTTTCACTTTGCTCCCGAAACTGAAGTAGAAGGGAAGAAACATGCAGAGGTCATTGCTGATCATATTTTATGTTGGGTTCAGGAGAGAGGACTTGGCAGTTCACTGCAGGCTGTTGGTGGAGATTCAACTGCAGTGAACACCGGATGGCAGGGGGTGTAATGACGCATTTAGAGAAAAAACTAGGAAGAAGACTTGTTTGGATTGTATGTGATTTACATACAGGCGAGCTACCTCTTCGTCATCTCATCCAGGAACTTGATGGTCCTACAAAGAGCAACAACAAGTGGTCAGGTCCCTTTGGCATCATGCTGGATGAAGCAACACAACTAGAAATAAATACAACCTTTCCAAAGGTCGAAGTTGGCCCTCCCCTTCCGGCGTTGTCTGAAGGAGTCATCAAAGATCTCAGCACAGATCAATCCTATGCTTATCGTATTGCCCAAGCAATAAGATCAGGAGAAGTGCCTCAGTCATTGGCTCTCTTGGAGATTGGACCTGTCAGTCACAGCTGTTGGTTAACTACAGCACTTCGTTTCTGCAGGATTTGGATTTCCAAACACGAATTGAAGGGCAAAGTGCTGAAGAATTTGAGGTTAATTGTTGAATTTATTATTGGAGTTTATCTTCCCCAGTGGTTTAGTGTGAAACTTAATCCTATGTGGGTGGATGGGCCCAATCACCTTTTGTTTCAATTGCAGCTAGTAAGAACACAGAGGGACATCGTGTTACCTGTGGCAAGAAGGTCCGCTTGGTATGCTCGATCAGAAGCAGTTTTGCAAGCAATGCTTTGCAGTCAATGTACCAATCTCCGAACCGAGGCTGTAGAAGTCATTCTAAAGATTAGAGGAACGCTAATAGATGACGACCAGTTGGGAGATTGTTCGTTTCATTCAAGAAAAGTTCCCCCAATAAACGTCAATGCCACCAAATTGTCAGAATTGGTTGACTTGAGTTTGGAAGTCTTAGAGCCACCATTGACAACAAGTCTAACTAGCCAAGAATTGAGAAACCTTAAAGAGACTCCAATGCAGGTGCCGAAGTGGCCTTCCCACACTCAAAGTGTGGAGAGATGTGTGAAAATGGTCACAGAAGCAGCGGGCTATGTTTACAGCCACGAGAGGCGAGAAGGTTACATCAAAGCACAAATAGCAAGCAGACTACTGATGACAAGAAACCAAAGCAAAGAGAGTATGAAGGCATTGGTTACTTTCAAATAGACTACGGATAATAAAATATAATAATTTGAAACTTGAAACAGTAACATGTGTGCAAACGCTGGATATGTTATAAATTCACAAATATGTACATTTAAAATTCCATTTGATGTAGGTAGGACTTATTATAAAAAAAAATTTATGCCAGAATATTGTTTTGCATGCTTAAAGACTACAATAAATTGCTACCAAATTACTCGATTTTCAATTTAGCCAGTTCACCCCCTAAATTGACACACCCTACTAGGTACACCTCTGATACTCCTAGGTACTCCTCTGTCACTCCCTGATACACCTCTAACACTGCCAGGTACACCTCCGACACTCCCAGTTACACCTCTGACACTCCCAGTTACACCCCAAACACTCCCAGGTGCACCTCAGACACTCCAAGGATCACCTCTGACACTCCCAAGTGCACCTCTGACACTCCAAGGCACACGTCTGACACTCCCAGGTACACCTCAGACACTCCCAGGTACATCGATGACACTCCCAGATACTCCTCTGACACTCCCAAGTACACCTCCGACACTCCCAGGTACACCTCCGACACTCCCAGGTACACTCTTACACTCCCAGGTACACCTCCGACAATCACAGGCACACTTCTGACACCCCAGGTACACCTCCGACACCCCCAGGCACACCTCCGACACTTAAAGTTACACCCCTGACACTCCTTGTGTACACTCCCAGATACTCCAAGGTACACCCCCAGACACTCCAAGGTTCACCTCTTGACACTCCCCAAGTGCACCTCTGACACTCCAAGGGCACACGTCTGACACTCCAGGTACACCTCAGACACTCTGAGCGGCACGCTGACACTCCCCAGATACACCTCTGACACTCCCAAGTACACCTCTGACATTCCCAGGTACACCATACCTCTAGGTACACCTCCGATATTCCCAGGTACACCTGATATTCCAAGGTACACCTCCATACTCCCCAGGTATATACCTTTGAGACTCACAGACTCCACTGACACTCCCCTGGTACATTCTTCTGACACTCCCAGGTACTCCTCTGACACTCCCTGGAACACACCTAACCCCTCCTAGGTACCTCATACACTCCCAGTGCCTCCAGACACTCCCAGGTACACCTCCTGACACTCCCAGGTACACCTCTGACCTCCCAGTACTCCTCCTGACCTCCCTGGTACTCACCACAACCTCCCAGGTACACCACTGACTCTCCAGGTACACACCTCAGACACTCCCAGGTACACCTCTGACTTGCTCCCAGGTACACCTGACACTCCCAGGTACCCCCTGACACTCCCAGGTACTCCTCTGACACTCCCAGAGTGCTCCTCCTGACACTCACTGGAACACACCTGACACTCCTAGGTGCACCTCATACACTCCCAGGCACACCTCAGACCACTCCCAGGTACACCTCCTGACACTCCCAGGTGCACCTCCGACATCCCAGGTACACCTCCTGGCCTCCGGGTACACCCCTGACACTCAGGTACTCCTCTGGCCTCCCAGGTACTCTCTGGCCTCCTGGAACACACACCTGTCTCCCTAGGTACACCTCATACACTCCCAGGTACCTCAGACACTCCCAGGTACCTCTGTCCTCCCAGGTACACCTCTGGCCTCCCAGGAACTCCTCCTGACCTCCCTGGTACTACCACCAACCTCCCCAGGTACACACCACTGACTCTCCCCAGGTACCTCTGGCACTCCAGGTACACCTCCTGACACTCCAGGGACACCTCCGACACTCCCAGGTACATCTCTGGCCTCCCAGGTACACCTCTGACACTCCCAGGTACACCTCCTGACACTCCCAGGTACACCTCAGACACTCCTAGGTGCTCTCTGACACTCCTGGTACATCAGCACTCCAGGTACACGCTGGCACTCCCAGGTGCCTCTTACACTTCCTGGTTCTGCTCCACTGACATTCCCAGGTACACCTCACACACACACTGCCAGGTACACCTCAGGCCTCCCAGGTACACCTCAGACACTCCCAGGTGCACCTCTCACCTCCCAGGTACACCTCAGACACTCCCAGGTGCCTCTCCCACCTCCCAGGCCTCCGACACTCAGGTACACCTCTGACCTCCCAGGTACCTTGATACTCCCAGGTACCTCTGACACTCCGAGGTACACATCCACGATACTCCCAGGTACACCTCCACGTGCTCCCAGAGTGAAGCCTCTGACCTCCCAGAGTACTCCTCCTGACACTCCTGGTTCACAGCCTTTGACCTCCCAGGTACACCTCTGACACTCCCTGGTACACCTCTGACACTCCCAGGTACACCTCTGACTCCCAGGTGCACCTCTCACCTCCCAGGTACACCTCCGACACTCCCAGGTACACCTCTGACACTCCCAGGTACCGCCCCGGCCTCCCAGGTGCACCTCTGACCTCCAGGTACACCTCTGACCTCCCAGGTACTCCACTGAAATTCCCAGGTACATGTCCACCGACACTCTGGGTACCACCTCTGATATTCTCAAGGTACATCTCTGACACTCCCAGGCACACCTTTGACACTGCCAGGTACACCTCCTGACCTCCCAGGTACAACTGTGACGCTCCCAGGTACACCTCCAGACACTCCAGGTACACCTCTCTGACCTCCCAGGTACACCCCTGACCTCCAGGTACTCCTCTGGCCTCCCAGGTACTCCTCCTGACACTCCCTGGAACACACCTGACACTCCCTGGAAATTTTTACCTCATACCTCCAGGTACACCTCAAACCTCCCAGGTACCTCTGGCCTCCAGGTACACCTCCCCTGACACTCCCAGGTACTCCTCTGACACTCCTGGTGCCCCACCTGACTTGCTCCCAGGTACACCACTGACTCTCCCAGGTACACCTCAGACCTCCCAGGTACACCTCTGACACTCCCAGGTACACCTCTGACACTCCCAGGTACACCCCTGACCTCCCAGGTGCTCCTCTGGCCTCCCAGGTGCTCCTCCTGACCTCCCTGGAACCGCCCTACAACCACTCCTAGGTGCCCCTCACTTCCTCCCAAGGTACACCTCAGACACTCCCAGGTACCTCCCTGACACTCCAGGTACCTCAGACACTGCCAGGTACCTCTGACACTGGCTGGTACACCTCTGACACTCCCAGGTACACACCTCTGGCCTTGCTCCCAGGTACACCTCCGTTACTGCCAGGTGCACCTCTGACACTCCAGTTACACCGCTGACACTCCCAGGTACACCTCCTGGCACTCCCAGGTACCTGGCACTCCCAGGTACACCTCCTGATACTCCCAGGTATACCTCCTGACACTCCCAGGTACACCTCTGACACTCCCAGGTACACCTCTGACCTCCCAGGTACCTCTGACACTCCCAGGTACACCTCTGACCTCCCACGTACACCCCAGCCTCCCAGGTACCGCTGACACTGCCAGATAAACCTCTGACACTCTCAGGTACACCTCCTGATACACGCCCAGGTACACCTCCTGACACTCCCAGGTACACCTTTGATGCTCCCAGGTACACCTCCGATACTCCCAGGTACACCTCTGGCTTTTCCCAGGTGCTCCTCTGACACTCCCAAGGTACACCTCAGACACTCCAGGTGCACCTCCTGACACTCCCAGGTACCTCTGACACTCCCAGGTACACCTCAGACGGTGCCAGGTACACCTCCTGACTTGCCTGAGTACCTCTGTTTACTCCCAGGTGCCTCTCCCAGGTACCTCCCGTGCTCCCAGGTACACCTCCGACACTCCCAGGTACCGCTGACACTCCCAGGTACACCTCTGAAACTCACAGGTACACCTCAGCACTCCCAGGTACTCCTCTGACTGCTCCTGGTACCTCGGCCCTCAGGTGTACCTCTGACACTCCTGGTACACCTCCTGACACTCCCAGGTGCACCTCTCTCACACTCCAGGTACACCTCCCGACCTCCCAGGTACACCTCTGACACTCCAGGTACCTTTGATACTCCCAGGGCACCCTCTGACCTCCCGAGGTACACATCAATCTCCAGGTACACCTCCGATACTCCCAGGTAAACCTCTGACCTCCCAGGTACTCCTGGCACTCCCCTGGTTCTTGACACTCCCAGGTACACCTCTGACACTCCCTGGTGACACCTCTGACACTCCAGGCACCCTCTGACACTCCCAGGTGCACCTCTCACACTCCCAGGTACACCTCCGACACTCCCAGGTACACCTCTGACCTCCCAAGTACACCTCCACAGCTCCCAGGTACCTCTGACACTCCCAGGTACACCTCTCACCTCCCCGTACTCACTGACATTCCCTGGTACACCCCAGACACTCCCAGATACATCTGACTCTGGGCCTCCTCTGCTCCCAGGTACCTCTGACCTCCCAGGTACACCTCTGACCTCCCAGGTACTCACTGACCTCCCAGGTACACCCCACTGACACTCCCTGGTACTCACCCTGACACTCCCAGGTACACCACCTGACTCTCCAGGTGCCTCCACTCCCAGTGCTGACCTCCCAGGTACACCCCTGACACTCCCAGGTACTCCTCTGACACTCCCAGGTACTCCTCTGACATTCCCTGGAACACACCTGACACTCCTGCACCTCATACTCCCAGGTACCTAGGCACTCCAGGTACCTCTGACACTCCCAGGTACACCTCCTGACACTCCCAGGTACACCTCCGGACACTCCCAGGTACTCACTGACATTCCCTGGTACTCTCTGACACTCCCAGGTACACCTCTGACCTCCCAGGTACATCTCTGACACTCCCAGGCACACCTCTGACACTGCAGGTACACCTCAGACACTCCCAGGCCACATCTGACACTCCAGGTACACCTCTGACCTCCCAAGTACACCTCTGACACTCCCAGGTACACCTCTGACCTCCCAGGCCCTCTGACCTCCCAGGTACTCCACTGACACATTCCAGGTGCCCTCTGACCTCCTGGAACACCTGACCTCCTAGGTACCTCTACACTCCCAGGTACCTCAGACACTCCCAGGTACCTCTGTCACTCTCAGGTACACCTCCTGACACTCCCAGGTACTCCTCTGACACTCCTGGTGCCACCTGACCTCAGGTACACCACTGACTCTCCCAGGTACACCTCTGGCACTCTGCCCTCAGGGACACCTCCGACCTCCCAGGTACCTCAACCTCCAGGTACACCTCTGACACTCCCAAGTACACCTCTGACCTCCCAGGCCTCAGTCTCACATGGCATACCTCTGACACTCAGGTACACCTCCTGGCCTCCCAGGTACACCCAGACACTCCCAGATACACATCTGACCTCCCAGGTACTCCTCTTACTGCCAGGTACCTCTACACCTCCAGGTACACCTCTGACATTCCCAGGTACACCTCAGACACTCCTGAGCCCCCTCTGACACTCCCTACCTACTGACCTCCCACACCTCTGACACTCCAGGTGTGCCTCTCCCACCTCCCACCTCTGACCTCCTGACACACCTGACACTCCTAGGTACACCTCATACCTCCAGGTACACCTCAGACCTCCCAGGTACCTCTGACCTCCCAGGTTCACCTCTGACCTCCCAGGTACTCACCTCTGACACTCCTGGTACTCACATGTGCTCCCAGGTACACCACCCCAGCTCTCCAGGTACCTCAGACACTCCCAGGTACACCTCTGACCTCCCAAGTACCCTCAGCACTCCCAGGTACACCCAGACACTCCCAGGTACTCCTCTGACAGTCCCAGGTACTCCTCTGATACTCCTGGAACACACCTGACACTCCTAGGTACCTCATACACTCCCAGGTACACCTCAGACACTCCCAGTACCTCTGACACTACGAGGCACTGACACTCCCAGGTACTCCTTGACACTCCTGGAACACACCTGACCTCCTAGGTACACCTCCTCACACTCGGGTACACCTCAGACACTCCCAGGTACACCTCCCAACCTCCCAGGTACTCCTCTGACCTCCCTGGTACTCACCTGGCACTCCCAACACCTGACACTCCCAGGTACACCTCAGACCTCCCAGGTACACCTCCTGACCTCCCAGGTACACCTCTGACACTCCCAGGTGCTCTCCCTGCACTCCCAGGTACACCCCCTGACCTCCCTGGTGCACTCACCTGGCCTCCCAGGTACACCACCCCACTCTCCCAGGTACACCTCTGACACTCCCAGGTACACTTCTGGCTACTCCCAGGTACACCCCTGACCTCCCAGGTACTCTCTGACACTCCCAGGTACTCCTCTGACATTCCCTGGAACACACCTGACCTCCCAGGTACACCTCATACACTCCCAGGTACACCTCAGACACTCCCAGGTACACCTCCTGTGCCTCCCAGGTACACCTCCTGACACTCCCAGGTACCTCAGACACTCCCAAGTACTCCACAGCATTCCCTGGTACTCCTCTGGCACTCCATGTAGCTCCGATATTCCAGGAACACCTCCGATATTCCCAGGGTACACCTCAGAGACTCCCAGGTACTCACTGACACGCCTGGTACACCTCCTGAACATTCCCAGTTACCTCCGACACTCCAGTTACACCCCTGACTCCCAGGTACCTCACACTTGCTCCCAGGTACACCTTTGATACTCCCAGGTACACCTCTGACACTCCCGGGTACACATCCGATACTCCCAGCTACACCTCCGATACTCCCAGGTAAACCTCTGACACTCCCAGGTACTCCTCTGACCCTCCTGGTTCACCTCTGACACTCCAGGTACACCTCTGACACTCCCTGGTACACCTCCCCAACCTCCCAGGTACACCTCCTGACACTCCCAGGTGCACGTCTCACCCTCCCAGGTACACCTCCGACCTCCCAGGTACACCTCTGACCTCCAGGTACACTTCGGCCTCCCAGTTACACCTCTGCACTCCCAGGTACACCTCTGACATCCCAGGTACACCTCTGACACTCCCAGGTACATCTCTGATGCTCAGGTACACCTCCCGATACTCCCAGGTAAACCTCCTGACCTCCCAGGTACTCCTCTGACACTCCCTGGTTCACCTTTGACACTCCCAGGTACACGACACTCCTGGTACACCTCTGACACTCCCAGAACACCCCCAGCCTCCCAGGTACACCTCTGATACTCCCAGGTGCCTCAGACACTCCCGTTTCCTCCCCACACTCCCAGGTACAACTCAAGACACTCCCAGGTACACCTCAGACACCCCAGGTACACCTCAGACACCCAGAACACCTCTGACACTCCCAGGTTCACCAGTGAGCTTGCCCAGGTACCTCCGAACACTCCATGTACTCCTCCTGACACTCCCAGGTACACCTCCTGACACTCCAGGTGCTCACCTGACACTCCCTGGTACACCCCTGGCCTTCCCAGTTACACCTCTGACACTCCCATTACCTCAGGCACTCACTGGTACACCTCCGACACTCCCAGGTACACCTCAGACACTCCCAGGTACACTTCTCACACTCCCAGTTACACCTCCAACACTCCCATTTACACCCTTGACACTCCCAGGTACACCCCTGACACTCCCAGGTACACCTCAGACACTCCGAGGTACACCTCTGACACTCCTAGGTACTCCTCTGACACTCCCTGGTACACCTCTGACACTCCCAGGTACAACGCTGATACTCCCAGGTACACCTCTTACACCTCCTGGTTCTCCCCTGACACTCCCAGGTACACCTCTGACACTCCGAGGTACACCTCTGATACTCCCAGGTATACCTCTGACACTACCAGGTACGCCTCTGACACTCCCAGGTACTCCTCTGACACTCCCTGGAACACACCTGACACTCCTAGGTACACCTCATACACTCCCAGGTACACCTCAGACACTCCCAGGTACAGCTCAGACACTCCCAGGTACTCCTCTGATACTCCCTGGTACTCATCTGACACTCCCAGGAATACCACTGACTCTTCCAGGTACACCTCAGACACTCCCAGGTACACTTCAGACACTCTCAGGTACACCCCTGACACTCCCATGTACACCTCTGACACTCCCAGGTACTCCTCTGACACTCCCTGGTACCTCTGGCGCCATTTTCCTCCAGCCTCCCAGGTACTCCTCGGACACTCCCTGGTACTTACCTGACACTCCCAGGTACACCACTGACTCTCCCAGGTACACCTCCGGCACTCCCAGGTTCACCTCTGACACTCTCAGGGAGACCTCCGACACTCCCAGGTACACCTCTGACACTCCCAGGTACACCTCTGACACTCCCAGGTACACCTCTGATACTCACATGTATACCTCTGACACTCCCAGGTACACCTCTGACACTCCTAGGTACACCCCAGACAATCCCAGATACACCTCTGACACTCCCAGGTACTCCTCTGACACTGCCAGGTACACCTCTGACACTCCCAGGTGCAACTCTTACACTCCCAGGTACACCGCTGACACTCCCAGGTACACCTCTTAAACTTCCTGGTTCTCCACTGACATTCACAGGTACACCTCAGACACTGCCAGGTACACCTCAGACACTCCCAGGTACACCTCAGACACTCCCAGGTTCACCTCAGACACTCCCAGGTGCACCTCTCACACTCCCAGGTACACCTCCGACACTCCCAGGTACACCTCTGACACTCCCTGATACACCCCTGACACTCCCAGGTACACCTCTGACACTCCCAGGTACACCTCTGACACTCCCAGGTACACCTCTGACACTCCCAGGCACACCTCCGACACTCCCAGGTACTCCACTGACATTCCCTGGTACTCCTCTGACACTCCCAGGTACACGTCCGACACTCTTAGGTACACCCCTGACACTCTCAGCTACATCTCTGACACTCCCAGGTACACCTCTGACACTGCCAGGTACACCTATGACACTCTCAGGTACACCTGTGACACTCCCAGGTACACCTCCGACACTCCCAGGTACACCTCTGACACTCCCATGTACAGCTCCGATATTCCCAGGAACACCTCCGATATTCCCAGGTACACCTCCGATGCTCCCAGGTACACCTTTGAGACTCCCTGGTACACCTCTGACATTCCCAGTTACACCTCGTACACTCCCAGTTACACCCCTGACTCCCAGGTACACCTCTGACACTCCCAGGTACACTTTTGATACTCCCAGGTACACCTCTGACACTCCGAGGTACACATCCGATACTCCCAGGTACACCTACGATACTCCCAAGTAAACCTCTAACACTCCCAGGTACTCCTCTAACACTCCCTGGTTCACCTCTGACACTCCCAGGTACACCTCTGACACTCCCTGGTACACCTCTGACACTCCCAGGTACACCTCTGACACTCCCACGTACGTCTCCGATACTCCCAGATATATCTCCGACAATGCCAGGTAAACCTCCGATACTCCCAGGTACACCTCTGATGCTCCCAGGTACACCTCAGACACTCCCAGGTACACCTCAGATACCCCCAGGTACACCTCAGACACTCCCAGGAACACCTCTGACACTCCCAGGTACACCGCTGACACTGCCAGGTACACCTCTGACACTCCATGAACACCTCCGACACTCCCAGGTACACCTCTGACACTCCCAGGTACTCCTCTTTACACTGCCAAGTACACCTTTGACACTCCCAGGTACAACTCTGACACTCCCAGGTACACCTCTGGCTCTACTAGGTATACCTCAGACACCCCCAGGTACACCTCTGACATTCTCAGGTACACCTCAGACACTCCTAGAGTACTCCTCTGACACTCCCTGGTACACCTCTGACCTTCCCAGGTACCGCTGACCTCCCAGGTGCACCTCTTACACTTCTTGGTTCTCCACTGACATTCCCAGAGTACACCTCGAACACTGCCAGGTACACCTCAGACACTCCCAGGTACACCTCAGACACTCCCAGGTACACCTCAGACACTCCCAGGTGCACCTCTCACACTCGCAGGTACACCTCCGACACTCCCAGGTACACCTCTGACACTCCCAGGTACACCTCTGACACTCCAAGGTACACCTCTGACACTCCGAGGTACACCTCTGACACTCCCAGGTACTCCACTGACATTCCCTGGTACTCCTCTGACACTCCCAGGTACACGTCCGACACTCGTAGGTACACCTCTGACATTATCCAGGTACATCTCTGAGCACTCCCCGTTACACCTCTGGCCCTGCCAGGTACACCTCCTGACACTCCCGGGCCACCTGTGACACTCCCAGGCCACACCTCCGACCTCCCAGGTACACCTCTGACACTCCGAGGTACACCTCTGACACTCCCAGGTACTCCTCTGACACTCCCAGGTACTCCTCTGACACTCCCTGGAACACACCTGACACTCCTAGGTACACCTCATACACTCCCAGGTACACCTCGGACACTCCCATTTTTACCCCTGACTCCCAGGAACACCTCTGACACTCCCAGGTACACCCTTGATACTCCCAGGTACACCTCTGACACTCCGAGGTACACATCCGATACTCCCAGGTACACCTACGATACTCCCAGGTAAACCTCTGACACTCCCAGGTACTCCTCTAACACTCCCTGGTTCACCTCTGACACTCCCAGGTACACCTCTGACACTCCCTGGTACACCTCTGACACTCCCACGTACGTCTCCGACACTCCCAGGTATATCTCCGACAATGCCAGGTAAACCTCCGATACTCCCAGGTACACCTCTGATGCTCCCAGGTACACCTCAGACACTCCCAGGTACCTCCGACACTCCCAGGTACACCTCATACACTTTGGGTACACACCTCAGAAATTCCCAGGCACACCTCTTACCTCCCAGGTACACCTCATACACTCCAAGGTACACCTCAGACACTCCCAGGTATACCTCTGACACTCCCAGGTACACCACTGACACTCCCAGGTACACCTGTGGCACTCCCATGTACACCTCTGACACTCCCAGGTACAACACTTCACTCCCATGTACACCTCTGACACTCAGAGGTACACCTCTGACACTCAGAGGTACACCTCTGACACTCCCAGGTACATCTCCGATACTCCCAGGTACACCTCCGATACTCCAGGGTACACCTCTGACACTCCCAGGTACTCCTCTGACACTGACTGGTTCACCTCTGACACTCCCAGGTACACCTCCCTCCCAGGTACACCTTTGATACTCCCAGGTACACCTCTGACACTCCGAGGTACACATCCGATACTCCCAGGTACACCTACGGCCTCCCAGGTAAACCTCCTGACACTCCCAGGCTCCTCTAACACTCCCTGGTACACCTCTGACCTCCCTGGTACACCTCAGACACTCCCAGGTACCTCTGACCTCCCAGGTACACCCCTGACACTGAGGTACCAGACACTCCCAGGTACACTGTGACCCCCCAGGTACACCTCCGACACTCCCAGGTAAACCTCTGACCTCCCAGGTACACTTCTCACACTCCCAGTTACACCTCCGACACTCCTAGTTACACCTGACACTCCCAGACCCCTGACACTCCCAGGTACACCTCCAGACACTCCCAGGTACCTCTGACACTCCTAGGTACTCCTCTGACACTCCCTGGTACACCTCTGACACTCCCAGGTACAACCCTGATACTCCCAGGTACACTCACCTCCTGGTTCTCCTGACACTCCCAGGTACACCTCTGACACTACCAGGTACGCCTCCTGACACTCCACTCCTCTGACAGTCCCTGGAACACAGCCTTCCTAAGTGCACCTCATACACTCCCAGGTACACCTCAGACACTCCCAGGTACCTCAGACACTCAGGTACTCCTCTGACACTCCCTGGTACTCACCTGATACTCCCAGAACACCACTGACTCTGCCAGGTACACCTCAGACACTCCCCAGGTACCTCTGACACTCAGGTACACCTCCTGACACTCCCAAGGTGCACAGGTGCTCCTCCTGGCCTCCCAGGCCTCCTCTGACCTCCCTGGAACACTGTGCTCCTAGGTGCACCTCCCGCCTGCCTCCCAGGTACACCTCAGACACTCCGTGCGCACCTCTGACACTCCCAGGTGCACCTCTGACCTCCCAGACCTCCTCGGACCTCCTGGGTACTTTGGCCTCCCAGGTACACCACCTGACTCTGGGCGCGCCAGGTTCACCTCCTGACACTCTCAGAGACCTCCGACCTCCCAGGTTTTCAGGCCTCCCAGGTGCACCTCTGGCCTCCCAGGTGCACCTCCTGATGCTCACATGTACCTCCTGACACTCCCAGGGTGCACCTCTGACCTCACAGACACCCCCAGACAATCCCAGACCCGCACCTCTGACCTCCCAGGCTCCTCTGACACTGCCCCGTTTTCTGACGCTCCCAGTTGCAACTCTTGCCTCCCAGGTACACCGCTGACACTCCCAGGTACACCTCTTACACTTCCTGGTTCTCCACTGACATTCCCAGGTACACCTCAGACACTGACAGGTACACCTCAGACACTCCCAGGTGCACCTCAGGCATCAGGTACACCTCAGGCACTCCCAGGTGCACCTCCTCACACCAGGCCACCTCCGACACTCCCAGGTACACCTCTGAGCCTCCCAGGTACACCTCCTGACACTCAGGTACACCTCGGCCTCCCAGGCACCTCAGAGCACTCCCAGGTGCTCACTGACATTCCCTGGTGCTCCTCTGACCTCCCAGGTGCCGTAGAGCACTCCTAGGTGCACTGACCTCTCCGGTACATCTGACACTCCCAGGTACACCTCTGACGCACCGCCAGGTGCACCTCGACGCTCAGGTACACTGTGACCTCCCAGGTGCACCTCCGATGCTCCCAGGTGCACATCTGGCACTCCATGTGCAACCGATATTTGCAGAACACCTCCATTCCAGGTACACCTCCGATGCTCCCAGGTGCCTCTGACATTCCCAGTTACACCTCGGACACTCCCAGTTACACCCCTGGCTCCCAGGACACACCTCTGACACTCCCAGGTACACTTTGATACTCCCAGGCACACCTCTGACACTCCGAGGTACATCCGATACTCCCAGGTACACCTACGATACTCCCACAAACCTCTGACACTCCCAGGTACTCCTCCTAACCTCCTGGCTCACCTCTGGCCTCCCAGGTACCTCTGACACTCCCAGGTACACCTCTGACACTCCACGTACGTCTCCGACACTCAGGTATATCTCCGACAATGCCAGGTAGGCATCCGATACTCCCCAGGTGTTACCTCTCTGAGTGCTCCCAGGTGCGCCCGGACACTCCCCGGACACTCAGACACCCCCAGGTGCACCTCAGACACTCCCAGGAACACCTCTGACACTCCCAGGTTGCACCTTGACACTGCCAGGTACCACCTCTGACACTCATGAACACACTGACACTCCCAGGTACACCTCGGCCTCCCAGGTACTCCCCTCTTTACACTGCCAGGTGCACCTTAGACACTCCCAGGTACAACTCTGACACTCAGGTACACCTCTGGCTCTACTAGGTATGCCTCAGACACCCCCAGGTACCTCTGACGTCTCAGGTACACCTCAGACACTCCTGGAGTGCTCCTCCTGGCCTCCCTGGTACCTCTGACACTCCACACAGGTACACCGCTGACACTCCAGGTGCCTCTTACACTTCTGGTTCTCCCACTGAGCATTTCCCAGGTACACCTCAGACACTGTGCCTCACACTCTGGAATTACACCCTCAGACACTCCAGATTGCCTCCAGACACTCCCAGGTGCACCTCTCCACACTCCCAGGTACCTCCGACACTCCCAGGTACACCTCTGACCTCCCAGGTTACCTCTGGCCACTCCCAAGGTACACCTCTGGCCTCCCAGGTACACCTCTGGCACTCCCAGGTGCTCCACTGAGCATTCCCTGGTACTCCTCTGAGCCTCCCAGGTACACGTCCGACACTCATTATGTACACCTCTAACATTCTCAGGTACATCTCTGACTTACTCCCAGGTACACCTCTGACCTGCCAGGTACCTCTGACACTCCCAGGTACACCTGTGACACTCCCAGGTACACACCTCCGACACTCCCAAATTACACCTCTGACCCCTCCGAGACACCACTGACACTCCCAGGCCTCCTCCTGGCCTCCCAGAGTACTCCTCTGACCTCCATGGAACACCTGACACTCCTAAGGTTGCACCTCATGCCTCCCAGGTGCACCTCAGCCTCCCATTTACACCCCTGAGCTCCCAGAACACCTCCTGACACTCCCAGGGTACACCCTTGATGCTCCCAAGGTACACCTCTGACCTCCGGGGTACACATCCGATACTCCCAGGTACACCTGATGCTCCCAGGTACACCTCTGATGCTCCCAGGTACACCTCAGCAGACACTCCCAGGTACACCTCAGACACCCCAGGTACACCTCAGACACTCCCCAGGAACACCTCTGACACTCCCAGGTACACCGCTGACACTGCCAGGTGCACCTCTGACCTCCATGAACACCTCCGACACTCCCAGGTACAGCTCACAGGCCTCCCAGGTGCACACCTCTGGCTCACCAGGTATACCTCAGACACCCCCAGGTGCACCTCCTGACACTCCCAGGTGCACCTCTTGGCCTGGTTCTCCACTGACATTCCCAGGTACACCTCACACTGCCAGGTACACCTCAGACACTCCCCAGGTACACCTCAGACACTCCCAGGTGCACCTCTAACACCCAGGTGCACCTCCGACACTCCCAGGTACACCTCAGACACACCCAGGTACACCTCAGACACTCCCAGGTGCACCTCTCACACTCCCAGGTACACCTCCTGACACTCCCAGGTACACCTCTGACCTCCCAGGTGCTCACTGACATTCCCTGGTACTCCTCTGACACTCCCAGGTACACGTCCGACACTCCAAGGTACCTCAGACACTCTCCAGGTACATCTCTGACAATCCCAGTGCCCTCTGGCTTGCTGCCAGGTACATCTCTGGCCTCCCAGGTACCTGTGACACTCCCAGGTACACCTCCCGGCCTCCCAGGTGCACCTCTGACACTCCATGTACCCAGCTCCCGATATTCCCAGGAACACCTCCGATATTCCCCAGGTACACCTCCAGTGTCCCAGGTTGCACCTCTGACACTCCCTGGGTACACATCCGATACTCCCAGGTACACCCCTCCCAGTGCTCCCAGATGGAAGCCTCCTGACACTCCCAGGTGCTCCTCCTGACCTCCCTGGTTCACTTCTGACACTCCCAGGTACACCTCTGACCTCCCTGGTACACCTCTGACACTCCCAGGTGCACCTCTGACACTCAGGTGCACCTCTCACACTCCCAAATTACACCTCCGACACTCCAGGTACACCTCCTGACACTCCCAGGTACACCTCTGACACTCCCAGGTACACCTCTGACACTCCCAGGTACACCTCCGATACTCCCAGGTACACCTCTGACACTCCCAAAATTACTCGCACAAATTCCCAGGTACATGTCCGACACTCCTAGAG
The DNA here is from genome assembly GCF_018991925.1 of Homarus americanus. Taxonomy (NCBI): domain Eukaryota; kingdom Metazoa; phylum Arthropoda; class Malacostraca; order Decapoda; family Nephropidae; genus Homarus; species Homarus americanus. The sequence goes on from NW_024736620.1 coordinate 23,837, forward strand.
TGCAACTCTGACATTCTCAGGTACATCTCTGACACTCCCAGGTACAGCTGACACTCCCAGGTACACCCTATTACACTTCCTGGATTTCACCCCTGACCTCCAGGTACACTCTGACCTCCGGTGCCTCTGATGCTCTGATTACACCTCTGACACTGCCAGGTGCACCTCTTACACTCCCAGGTACCACCTCTCACACTCCCAGGTACACCTCTCACCCAGTCCAGGTGCTCCTGTGACACCTGGAACTCTCCTGACACTCCCAGGTGCCTCAGACACTCCCAGGTACACCTCAAACACTCCAGGAACACCTCAGACACTCCCAGGTACACCTCTGACACTCCGAGGTACACCACTGGAGACTCCCAGGTACTCCTCTGACACTCCCAGGTGCTCCTCCTGACCTCCCTGGACACACCTGACACTCCTAGGTACCTCATACCTCCCAGGTACACCTCAGACACTCCCAGATTTTGACTCACAGGTACACCTCCCTGACACTCCCAGAGTTACACCTTTGATGCTCCCAGGTACACCCTCCTGACACTCCAGTGCACATCCGATATCCCGAATTGCACGCCTACGATATCCCCAGATGAGCCTGACACTCCCAGGGTGCTCACTCTAACACTACCTGGTTCACCTCTGACACCTCCCAGGTACACCTCTGACACTCCCTGGTACTCCTCCTGACACTCCCAGGTACACCTCAGACCTCCCAGGTACACACCTCTGGCCCACTCCCAGGTACCTGACACTAAGTACACCTCAGACACTCCCAGATCCACCTGTGACCTCCCAGGTGCACCTCCGACACTCCCAGGTACACCTCTGACACTCCCAGGTACTCACTGGCCTCCCAGGTACACTTCTCCTCCCAGTTACACCTCCGACACTCCCAGTTGCACTGAGCACTCCCAGGTACACCCTGACGCCCAGGTACACCTCAGACCTCCCAGGTACACCTCCTGACACTCCTAGGTGCTCCTCAGCCTCCCTGGTACCTCTGACATCTGGGTGCAAGCTGATGCTCCCAGGGTGCACCTCTTACACCTCCTGGTTCTCTGAAACACTCCCAGGTACACCTCTGACGCACCACCAGGTGCGCCTCTGACCTCCCAGGTGCTCCTCCTGATGACACTCCCTGGAACACACCTGGCCTCCTAGGTGCACCTCACCCACACTCCCAGGTACACCCCAGACACTCCCAGGTACACACCTCCGACACTCCCCAGGTACACCTCTGTTACTCCCAGGTACACCTCTGGCCTCCCAGGTGACACACCTCTGACACTCCCAGATTGCACCTCTGATGCTCACATGTATACCTCCTGGCCTCCCAGGTACCTCTGACCTCCTAGGTACACCCCAGACACTCCCAGATACCTCCTGACACTCCCAGGTGCTCCTCTGACACTGCCAGGTACACCTCCCCAGTACTCCAGGTGCAGCTCTTACACTCCCAGGGTACACCATTTCAGGTACCTCTTACACTTCTGGTTCTCACTGACATTCAGGTACACACCTCCAGACACTGACAGAGTACACCTCAGACACTCAGGTACACCTCAGACCTCCCAGTGCACCTCCAGACACTCCCAGGTGCACCTCACACACACCCAGGTACACCTCCGGCCTCCCCAGGTACACCTCCTGACACTCCCAGGTACACCTCTGACACTCCCAGGTACACCTCCTGACACTCCCAGGCACACACTCCCGACACTCCCAGGTACTCCACTGACATTCCCTGGTACTCCTCTGACACTCAGGTACCGTCCGACACTCCTAGGTACACACCCCTGACACTCTCAGGCATCTCTGACACTCCCAGGTGCCTCTGACACTGCCAGGTACACCTCTGACACTCTCAGGTACCTGTGACACTCCCAGAGTGCACTCGACACTCCCAGGTGCACCTCTGACACTCCATGTACAGCTCCGATATTCAGGAACACCTCCGATATTCCCAGGTACACCCTCCGTCCTCCCCAGGTACCACCTCTGACATTCCCAGTTACACCTCAGACACTCCCAGTTACACCTGACTCCAGAGCCACACCTCCTAACACTCCCAGAGTACGCACAGTACTCCCAGGTACACCTCCTGACACTCCCGAGTACACATTCGATACTCCCAGGTACACCTGATACTCCCAGGTAAAACCTCCTGACACTCCCAAAATTACTCCTCTAACACTCCCTGGTTCACCTCTGACACTCCAAATTGCGTCCGACTCCAGGCCATCTCCGACAATGCCAGGTAAACCTCCGATACTCCCAGGTACCTCTGATGCTCCCCAACAGGTACCTCAAGACACTCCCAGGTGCACCTCAGACACAGGTACCCTCCAGACACTCCCAGGAACACCTCCTGACCTCCCAGATTCACACCCCTTTGAGCTGCCAGGTGCACTCGACCTCCATGAACACCTCCGACACTCCCAGGTTGCACCTCTGAGCCTCCCCAGAGACACTCCTCTGACACTGCCAGGGCCACTTTTGACCTCCCAGGTGCAGCTCTGACACTCCCAGACACACCTCTGAAACATTGCTAGGTGTACCTCAGAACACCCCAGGTACACCTCTGACACTCTCAGGTACACCTCCAGACCTCCTAGGTGCTCTCTGACGCTCCTGGTACACCTCTGACACTCCCAGGTACACCTGACACACCCAGGTGCCTCTTACACTTCTTGGTTCTCCGGCATTCCAGGTACACCTCAGACACTGCGTGCACCTCAGACTCTGAGTACACCTGGAACACTCCCATGTACACCTCAGACACTCCCAGGTGCACCTCCTCACCTCCCAGGTACACCTCCGACACTCCCAGGTACACCTCAGGCACTCCCAGGGTACACCTCTGACCTCCCCGGTACACCTCTGACCTCCCAGGTATCACTGGGCATTCCTGGTACTCCTCTGACAATCCAGGTACGTCCGACACTCGTAGGTGCACTCAGCATTCTCAGGTACATCTCTGACACTCCAGGTACACCTCTGACACTGCCAGCAGGGTACTCCTCTGACCTCCCAGGTACTCCACTCTGACCTCCCTGGAACACACACCCTGACCTCCTAGGTACACCTCATACCTCCCAGGTACACCTCAGACACTCCCATTTACCTGACTCCCAGGCCTGTGACACTCCCAGGTACACCTCCGACACTCCCAGGTACACCTCTGACCTCCCAGGTACTCCCACCCAACCTCCCAGGGCCTTCTCCACCTCCCAGTTACACCTCCACGACACTCCCAGATTACCTAGCCTCCCAGTACAACCTCCCAGGTACACCTCAGACACTCCCAGGTACACCTGCCTCCCTAGGTGTCCTCCTGACCTCCTGGTGCACCTCTGACGCTCCCAGGTGCAACGCTGATGCTCGGTGCACCTCTTACACCTCCTGGTTCTCCCTGGCACTCCCAGGTACACACCTCTGACACTACCAAGGTACGCCTCAGCACTCCCAGTGCTCCTCTGACAGTCCACCGAACACACCTGACCTCCTAGGTACACCTCATACACCTCCCAGGCCTCAGACACTCCCAGGTGCCACCTCAGACCTCCCCGGTACTCCTCCTGACACTCCCCTGGTACTCACCTGACCTCCCAGGAACACCACTGACTCTGCCAGGTACACCTCAGACACTCCCAGGTGCACCTCGGCCTCCCAGGTGCACACCTCTGACACTCCCAGGTTACCTGACACTCCCAGGTACTCCTCTGACACTCCCAGGTGCTCCTCCTGACACTCTCTGGGAACACACCTGACACTCCTAAATTTTACCTCATACACTCCCAGAGTGCACCTCAGGACATCCCCAGGATGCCACCTCTGACCTCCCAGGTGCACCTCTGACCTCCCAGGTGCTCCACTCGGACACTCCCTGGGTACTTACCTGAGCGCTCCCAGGTACCTACTGACTCTCCCAGGTACACCTCCAGCCTCCCAGGTTCACCTCCTGACACTCTCCGGAGACCTCCGACCTCCCAGGTACACCTCTGACACTCCCCAGGTACCTCAGTACTCCCAGGTGCCTCCTGACCTCCCAGGTACACCTCTGATACTCACATGCCTCTGACACTCCCAGACACACCTCCTGACACTCCTAGGTACACCCAGACAATCCAGATACACCTCTGACACTCCCAGGTGCTCACTCCTGACACTGCCAGGTACACTCTGACACTCCCAGGTGCAGCTCTTACACTCCCAGGCTGCCACTTGACACTCCCAAAATTACCTCACACTTCCTGGTTTCTCCACTGACATTCCCAGAGTACACCTCAGACACTGACAGGTACACCTCAAGACACTCCCAGTGCCTCAGACACTCCCAGGTACACCTCAGACACTCCCCAGGTGCACCTCTCACACCAGGTACACCTCCGACACTCCCAGGTGCATCTCTGACACTCCCAGGTACACCTCTGACACTCCAGGTGCACCTCTGACCTCCCAGGCACACCTCCGACACTCCAGGTACTCACTGACATTCCCTGGTACTCCTCTGACACTCCAGGTGCACGTCCGACACTCCTGGGTACACCTGACACTCTCAGGTACATCTCTGACACTCCAGGTACACCTCTGACACTGCCAGGTACCTCCTGACACTCTCAGGTGCACTTCTTGACCTCCCAGGTGCCTCCGATGCTCCCAGGTACACCTCTGACCTCCCATGTACAGCTCCGATATTCCAGGAACACCTCCGATATTCCCAGTACACCTCCGATGTCCCTGGTACACTGACATTCCCAGTTACACCTCGGGCCTCCCAGTTACACCTGACTCCCCAGGTGCAACCTCTGACACTCCCAGGTGCACTTTGATGCTCCCAGGTGCACCTCTGACACTCCGGGGTACACATCCCAGATACTCCCAGACACGCCTGCGACCACTCCCACGTAGGCCTCCTGACCTCCCAGGTGCTCACTCTAACACTCCCTGGCTCACCTCTGACCTCCCAGGTGCACCTCCTGACACTCCCAGGTTACACCTCCTGACCTTGCCTCCACGTGCGTCTCCGACACTCCCAGGTATATCTCCGGCAATGCCAGGTGAAACCTCCGATACTCCCAGGTACACCTCTGATGCTCCCAGGTACACCTCAGACACTCCCAGGTACACCTCAGACGCGGGCACACCTCAGACACTCCCAGGAACACTCTGACACTCCCAGGTGCACCGCTGACCTGCCAGGTACACCTCCTGACCTCCGCAGACACCTCCGACACTCCCAGGTGCACCTCTGACTCCCAGGTTATCATCTTTACACTGCCAGATTGCACCTTTGACACTCCAGGTACAGCTCTGACCTCCCAGTGCACCTCTGGCTCTACTAGGTATACCTCAGACACCCCAGGTACACCTCGAGCATTCTCAGGTACACCTCAGACACTCCTAGGTACTCTCTGACCTCCCTGGTACACCCCTCTGACACACTCCCCAGGTACACCGCTGACACTCCCAGGTACTACCTCTTACACTTCTTGAACATCCGCGAGCATCCGGTACACACCTCTCAGACACTGCCAGGTACACTCCAGACACTCCCAGGTGCACCTCCAGACACTCCCAGGTACACCTCAGACACTCCCAGGTGCACCCTCTCACCTCCCAGGTACACCTCCGACCTCCCAGGTACACCTCTGACCTCCCAGGTACACCTCCTGAGCCTCCCAGGTGCACCTCTGACACTCCCAGTGCACCTCTGACACTCCCAGATTGCTCACTGACATTCCTGGTGCTCACTCTGACCTCCCAGGTACGTCCGACACTCGTGGAGTACACCTCAACATTCTCAGGTACATCTCCCTGACACTCCCAGGTACACCTCTGACACTGCCAAATTTTACCTCTGACACTCCCAGGTACACCTGTGTGACACTCCCCAGGAGCGCCTCCGACACTCCCAGGTACACCTCTGACACTCCGAAGGTACACCACCGGCCTCCCAGGTACTCCTCTGACCTCCCAGGTACTCCTCCTGACACTCCCTGGAACACACCTGACCTCCTAGGTACACCTCATGCCTCCCAAGACACCTCAGGACACTCCCATTTTGACTCCCAGGTACACCTCCTGACACTCAGGTACACCCGCCAGTGCTCCCAGGTGCACCTCCTGACTACAGGTGCACATCCGATATCCCCAGGTGCACCTGATGCTCAAGATGAGCCTCCTGACCTCCAGGTGCTCCTCTAACACTCCTGGTTCACCTCTGACCTCCCAGGTACACCTCTGAGCCTCCTGGTACACCTGACACTCCCAGGTACACCTCTGACGCACTCCACGTGCGTCTCCGACACTCCCAGGTATGTCCGACAATGCCAGGTAAGCCTCGATACATACTCCCAGGTACACCTCTGATGCTCCCAGGTACACCTCAGACTCCCAGGTACACCTCCAGACACCCCAGGTACACCTCAGACACTCCCAGGAACACCTCTGGCCTCCCAGGTACCTGACGCCAGGTGCACCTCTGACTCCATGAACACCTCCACGACACTCCCAGGTACAACTCTGAGACCTCCAGGTGCACCTCTGGCTCTGACCAGGTACCTCTGACACCCCAGGTACACCTCTGACACTCCCCAGGTACACCTCTTACTTCCTGGTTTATCCACTGACATTCCCAGGTACCTCACACACACTGCCAGGTACACCTCAGACACTCCCAGGTACCTCAGACACTCCCAGGTGCACCTCTAACCTCCAGGTACACCTCCGACCTCCCAGGTACACTCAGACACTCCAGGTACACCTCAGACACTCCCAGGTGCACCTCTCACTCCCAGGTACACCTCTGACCTCCAGATACACCTCTGACACTCCCAGGTACTCCACTGACATTCCCTGGTACTCATCTGACACTCCCAGGTACGTCCGACACTCCAAGGTACACCTCTGACACTCTCAGGTACATCTCTGACACTCCCAGGTACACCTCTGACACTGCCAGGTACATCTCTGACACTCCCAGGTACACCTGTGACACTCCCAGTGCACCTCCGACACTCCCAGGTACACACCTCTGACACTCCCTGTGCAGCTCCGATGTTCCCAGGAACACACTCGATATTCCCAGGTACACCTCCGATGCTCCCAGGTACACCTCTGACATTCCCAGCCTCAGACACTCCCAGTTACACCCCTGACTCAGGTACACCTCTGACATTCCCAGGTACACCTTTGATACTCCCAGGTACACCTCCTGACACTCCTAGGTACATCCGATACTCCAGGTACACCTCCGACACTACCAGTTACACCTGACTCCCAGGTACACCTCTGACACTCCAGGTACCTTTGATGCTCCCAGGTACACCTCTGGCCTCCTAGGTACACATCCGATGCTCCCCAGGTACACCTCCCGATACTCCCAGGTAAACCTCTGACACTCCCAGGTACTCCTCTGACACTCCCTGGTTCTCTGACCTCCCAGGTACACCTCTGACACTCCCTGGTACACCTCTGACCTCCCAGGTACACCTCCTGACACTCCCAGGTGCACCTCTACACCTCCAGGTACACCTCCGACACTCCCAGGTACACCTCTGACACTCCCAGGTGCACCTCTGACACTCCCAGGTACACCTCTGACACTCCCAGGTGCACCTCCGACACTCCCAGGTGCCTCTGAGCACTCCCAAGTACTCCACTGAAATTCCCAGGTACCTACCGACCTCCTAGGTACAACTCTGACATTCTCAGGTACATCTCACCAGCACTGACCAGTGCACCTCTTACACTCCCAGGTCACCTCTCACCTCCCAGGTACACCTCTCACAGTCCCAGGTACTCCTGTGACACACCCTGGAACTTCTCTGACACTCCCAGGTACACCTCAGACCTCCCAGGTACACCTCAAACACTCCCAGGTACACCTCAGACACTCCCAGGTACACCTCTGACACTCCGAGGTACACCACTGAGACTCCCAGGTACTCCTCTGACACTCCCAGGTACTCCTCTGACACTCCCTGGAACACACCTGACACTCCTAGGTACACCTCATACACTCCCAGGTACACCTCGGACACTCCCAGTTACACCCCTGACTCCCAGGTACACCTCTGACACTCCCAGGTACACCTTTGATACTCCCAGGTACACCTCTGACACTCCAGTGCAATCCGATACTGAGTACACCCACGATACTCCCAGGTAAAACCTCTGACACTCCCAGGTACTCCTCCTAACACTCCCTGGTTCACCTCTGACTACACCAGGTACACCTCTGACTCTCCCTGGTACCTCTGACACTCCCAGGTACCTCAGACACTCCCAGGTACACCTCTGACACTCCCAGGTACACCCCTGACACTAAGGTACACCTCAGACACTCCCAGGTCCCCTCTTGACACTCCCAGGTACACCGCTGACACTCCCAGGTACACCTCTGACACTCCCAGATACACCTCTGACACTCTGGGTCTCCACTGACATTCCCTGGTACTCCTCTGACACTCCAGGTGCCCGCTCGACACTCCAAGGTACACCTCTGACACTCTCAGGTGCATCTCTGACCTCCCAGGTACACCTCTGACACTGCCAGGTACATCTCTGACCTCCCAGGTACCTGTGACACTCCCAGTACACCTCCGACACTCCCAGGTACACCTCTGACACTCCCATGTACAGCTCCGATATTCAGGAACACCTCCGATATTCCCAGGTACACCTCCGATGCTCCCAGTACACCTCTGACATTCCCAGTTACACCTCAGACACTCCCAGTTACACCCTGACTCCCAGGTACACCTCTGACATTCAGGTACACCTTTGATACTCCCAGGTACACCTCCTGAGCCTCTAGGTACACATC